>NC_086447.1:470483614-470643614 GCF_028390025.1 Pseudophryne corroboree | reverse complement strand
GCCCAACCACATGGTACAAAAAGCCCAGTACTACTCAAGACCTAACTTGTTTTCTAGAGGGGATTCGATCAGCAGCCTGGGGGTCGGGTTGCCGGCGGTCATGTGATCAATGCCGGAATCCCGACACCACTCAGGAGATCTGCACCAGATCACCGACATCCCGAAGATGAGCATCGAGGTTCAGTGTTAGGGCCTGGGTAGGTGGTTAGCCATTGCTGCCAGCCCCTGAGGGTTAGCAGTAGCAGACACCACTGGAGGGTTAGCCATAGCCGTCACCTCTGGAGAGTTAGGGCAGGGGACAGGGGAGGGTAAAAATACTTACCCCGTCCGCTGTCTGGATCTTCAGTGTCGGGATGCTGCTGTCCGTCATGTGACTGCTGGCATCCCAATCGATGGTATTTTGTATGTATTCCCTCTAGAAGGGGCCTGAAAAAATGATTGGACCCAGAGAGTAGTGGCTCAGTACTGAGTGGCACTGGACACAAATCTCGATAAAGGGTTCTAGCTGCCCTAGGCCAAAACACTCATAGTGTCCGCCCACCCAAAATGTTTACTTTCTTATTTAGCAAGTGGTTGGACAGCCACTCTGCTTGCTTAATATCCCCTTCAAGTATATAGACAATGCTGTGTGCATTACCTTCCCATGTAGAATAGTAATGGTATTCACATTTAATAAATAGGTCTATTCCCTTCCAAACAGACCCAACTTAAAATTAATAAAATGAATAGTATGCACATTTAATAAATAAACCTATTTCTGTCCCAAACAGCACCAACATTAAATCATATTTTCCTGCTCTCCTAGAACCGGAAGAGTGGGTACTCCTCCCACATCCTGCTCACTTCCAACTGAAGTGGGCAGAATGGGTAGAATAATACCGGGAATCCATGGTCCATGAGAGGGGGACTAGTGCTGCAATTATATGGTAATCAGATAATTTGGGCATCTAATGACATGGATAGTCCACTGCTTCTCCCAGAGAGGAAAGTTAAAAAGTAGGCAAGTATGCATTAAATAATTAATTACAAAAAAAGGTTTTGGGAGTGCTCAGTGATGGCTTTAAATGTCCACAGATTCTTTTTTGTGTGTGTCCTTAGATCCGTCAGCAAACCTTTTTAATGGATGCAGATTGGAAAAACTTATTTAGGTAGTTTCATCAGAATGTTCTGAAACAAGGACCCTCATACCATAGTACACCCAAAAAAGCTTGATTAGGTTGTTGTATTCTAAAAAGATTTATTTTATTTAAATATTTATTTATTTTTTTAAATATGACCTTACATCATACAAATCGTATTAATGGGTCTGATGTTCAAAGGACGAACTAGCTTTCTACGCCAGCTGGGGAAGAGCTCCCTGACTATGTTTGTCACAAACGCGTTTCGTTAATAAAAACTTCCTATGGGGTGTTTATTAAAAATGATTCACAGCTCCGGAAATGCTGGGCACATTCCCAGAGTGATGTAAATGGGGACATGCCACACCTTCCCACTCAGATCATGCCCCCATAGGTTGTGCGCCTCAACTAATAAATTAACAGTCGCCACCGCATTGGCCAATATTATGTACCTGCCTGGCAGTCGTCAAGGTGACCTCATTGGGCAGGTCCCTAACATTATAGGTGTTTATCCCCGGGGCATAGGGCACCCTCAAACCCACCCACCCCTCCCCCAGGGCACCACACACACAAAGGATAGCAGTGAAAAATCAGAGTTTTAAAAAGGGAAGGTTAGCTGATAAATATTAAAAAGTGTTCAAAAAGTGAAAGATGTGTGAAAATATTACATGAATAGGAAACATAAGGTGTTGAAAATGAATGTAAAGGTGCATACACACGGTGAGATTTTGACTATGTGCCAATTTTGACTTTGCGGTTTCCCTTGAAATCCTCGGAGCCAAGAACCACCGATATTGACTATCGTTACTTGAGATTTTGACTATGTGAGATTTTGACTAAGTGACAATTTTGACTATACTAGGTACTAGATTGTACACTATATAGTCAAAATTGCCTTGCCTGCACAGTTTACCTTTTCTTGTGACACTGACCCCAGGGAGCACACATCGGTATCGCAAGCTGTGTACATGTGTGTATGCGCCTTTAGATGGTGATGTAAATTGATTTATCCACTTTCAGATTTGAGAGTTAGGACTTTCTCCTCTGTAAATGTACTTGTATTTACCTAATTTTTATAAATATGCTTGCAACTTATTTGTGGTCCTTTCCCCTCTCTTTCAGTAGCGAATACAGAGCAAAAATAATTATTAAGATGCTGTGCTATGACATTGGGGGTAA
This sequence comes from Pseudophryne corroboree, assembly GCF_028390025.1. Classification (NCBI taxonomy): domain Eukaryota; kingdom Metazoa; phylum Chordata; class Amphibia; order Anura; family Myobatrachidae; genus Pseudophryne; species Pseudophryne corroboree. Next base: position 470,641,317 of record NC_086447.1, on the reverse strand, counting down.
TTCCAAGTTGATCGCATTAGGAATTTGGTTAGCAGTTGGGCAAAACCATGTGCACTGCAGGGGAGGCAGATATAACACGTGCAGAGAGAGTTAGATTTGGGTGTGGTATGTTCAATCTGCAATCTAAATTGCAGTGTTAAAATAAAGCAGCCAGTATTTACCCTGCACAGAAACAAAATAACCCACCCAAATCTAACTCTCTCTGCACATGTTATATCTGCCTCCCCTGCAGTGCACATGGTTTTGCCCAACTGCTAAAACATTTCCTGCTGCGATCAACTTGGAATTACCCCGTCTCCTACAACAAAACTAGCACTCTGTCTTTAGTCTTATTATTCCTCCTTTTGTTTTTTTCTCCTTTCACTTACAGTATATCCTTAAAAAAAAAGTTTTTCCCCCTTCATCTAATGACTGGGTAATTTTCTTCTTAGCCTGTGCCTTAACCGTCTTCTAGCAAGATACACCTCTTTGTCTTCATTTTTCTGTGTCTGCTTATATTTCCTAAAGGCCATCTTTTTGCTTTCACAATACTTGCTAAAAAAAAACACACACCACAATGGATTCCTTTTCCTTCTGCTTTTCCATACTCTTTAATACAAAGGTCCGTTGCCACCTCTCCTGCACTCCTTTTAAGTTCCTCCACTCTGCCAAAGAATCGCTTACACATTTGCCCATTGTAGATTAGAGATGGCCATCAATGGCTTGCACTCCTCAATGGCATGTCAGCTGTGCCAAAAATACTGGTAGGGGGCCAATCAGGGAAGGGTGATTGGCTTAGCAAGCCATCAGGGGTGGAGCTAAGCTATGATTCCCAGTGTCGAGGGGGGAAAAAACATTAATGGTGGAGAACAATCGGCTCTCTTATCATCAATCTGTAGAGAACAATCGACTCTCTTACCATCAATCTTCCCCTAGCCAAAACAAACTTCCTGTCTTTAAGTTGAGGAGAATTGCATGCAGACCCTCTAAAGAGTCTACTTCTTAAGGTGATAAACATTCAGAAACAGCAGTTTACGTATCCGTGCAATTTAAGAAAAGGAAAGGTTACACTGCTAACTGCAGTCGCCATGATTGTCATCATTTCAGTCAGGACTAATTAACCAAGCTTCCGTAAAGCTTAGATTTTTGGAGCTTTGCCCTAATAGCTAATGCCAAATTCAGATGGCATTACCAGAGAGGCATCTACCTGCCAGCAAATATTTACATTTTTGCAGTCTTTACTGGGCAGCTTTGAATAAACTTTGTCATGATTTAAATTTGGCTTCCTCCGGTCCCCTCAGAATGCCTCCATGGGGCCAGCTTTGTGTGATTTGCATAATCATTACATATTTAACTATTAAACACTACCTTTGACAAAAAAAAAAAAAAAACAATATTGCAGACTGTAGAATCAATCCATTTAAAGGTCTGCTGTATGTGGCACTGCTGAAATTACATTATGTGGAGAGATTTGGATTTTGGCCATAGGTACTACTTACTGTAGATAGAAATGTACTGCCTCTGAAAAAGATTAAAGGTTGTCAATCAAGGTGTACGTCACTCAAATAAGAATTTTCCTAACTTAAACAACCAAACTTGGTAATGCAACTGGTTAAAAATAACTCCTATTATGTGACATAGGATTTCTTCCTGAAATGATCTGTCCCTAACTCAGAAACAGACTGTTGCTTCCATTTTATAAGTTGTTGTATGTTATGAACTTGTCAAATCATAGCAATAATAGGCCTAATACAGAGTTATTCACAAATTGGGCCACTATGCAGAAGTGTATGCCTCTCAAGAACGGCATCCATATAATATGCCCCCATATTTATGTCAAGTATATATCACCCATGGTTTTTTATCTTTTTGTTTTGCTTACAAAATATACATACCTTATTAACCATCATTAAATATAAAACAAGTTTATGAAAATACACTCACAAAAGCATGGGATGTACGAGGAGAGCACCTATCAACATCAATGGTGCAGTAACAATGAAGCAGTTCACTGGTGACCAGTACTGTACTTACATTAGATCTCCTCTCCTGTCCCTCCTCGGTGGTCGCAGGTATAGCAAGTGCCAGAATCACATAAGTCTGCATAGGCACAGATGCCTGCACCTGCTCTCTGGACATGCACAGATTACACAATTTACACCACTCATCATCTACTCTGCATCTACCCTACTGTGTTTAGAACTTTTGAACAGCTAATTAATTTCAGACAAAAGTCATAGAAACATAGAATTTGACGGCAGATAAGAACCACTTGGCCCATCTAGTCTGCCCCTTTTTTATTTTATCCTTTAGGCAATCTCAACCCTTTTTTAACCTTAATTCTTTGTAAGGATATTCATATGCCTGTCCCAAGCATGTTTAAATTGCCCTACAGTCTTAGCCTCTACCACCTCTGATGGGAGGCTATTCCACACATCCACTACCCTTTCTGTGAAGTAATTTTTCCTTAAATTTCCCCTGAACCTCCCCCCCCTCCAGTCTCAATGTATGCCCTCGAGTTCTAATACTTCATTTTCTTTGAAGAATGTTTCCCTCCTGAACTTTGTTAAGACCCTTGATATATTTGAAAGTTTCTATCATGTCCCCCCTTTCCCTTCTCTCCACCAAACTATACATGTTAAGATCTTTTAGCCTTTCCGGTAAGTTTTGTGATGTAGGCCATGCACCATTTTAGTTGCCCTTCTTTGTACACTCTCTAATGTATTTATAGCCTTCTGGAGATAGGGTCTCCAGAACTGGACACAGTATTCCAGATGGGGCCGTACCAATGACCTATACAGTGGCATTATCACTTCTTTTTTCCTACTACTGATTCCTCTCCCTATGCAACCAAGCATCTGACTTGCCTTTCTCATTGCAAGTCCTATTTCAAGTACCAGTATATGTACCAGTAAATTGTAGGCCCCATTTTACATAGGAGTTATATTTTGTGAACTTTCAGCTGAGCGCCTTCAGCAAAGGAAGCGATTCTTTTGCTATTACCTGGCCTTATCACCATGGAGAAAGTTATTTCTTCCCGGTTTTCCTCTATTGAATTAAATTATTTTGTTTTAAATCTTATTACTGCAAAGAGGTACCCAATATAAAATAAATACTTTTAGTAATTACTTACACATGGATGACTGATAAACCTTTGTTACAGGTTAAGTATGGCGGGTACGTGTAGCCTAAATGTATCCTTCCATTTGTGAATTTATTTTTTAATCTTTCACTTTTGGACAGTGGAATTAGAGATTCATTATAAGAATTTTTTCCCCATCTTTCATAGGCAATGTTGGATGTTGCAGCACACCATGGTTCGCTAGTTACAGTTTTAAACATAACATACTTGGTACAAATGGTAATTCAAGCTCGGTGGATACAAGAATCCTGTTTATTAACAGTGCCCTTCGTTGAAAAACATCATCTTCATCTCTTCAGGTATGTAAAGTTAAAAAAAAAATGGAGTAGCTTAGGACTTCTGACATCAGTGTATACATTCAAGCAGGGGACTTCTTAGCCACTTAACTTAGTTAAGACATTTTTTTTATTAAATAGTAAAAAAAAAGTTCAGTTTAAGAACATCTGTTTCAAAATGTACTTAAATATTTTATAGTCCTAGGGTGTGTCTCACTCCTCCTTCCTGTGTCTATTTGTCCCCATTGGATATTTTACCATCCCCATTGGCAATAAATCCTTAGTGGCATTACTATCCGCCCCCTAGTGGTAATAGAGCTATGGTGGCATAAGCCCCAACCCACCAGTGTCCATTGTGGTGCTCTTACAGATCATCATAATATTGCTCAAGGGAGAACAGAAGTTCCACACTTTGCAATTCTGTTATATGTGCATGCCCTCCAGAGTGCCATTCACACTGCATTCTTATTACAAAGATGCAAACCTTTACTATATTATTACAGATAGCTCACAAGTAAAGTTTCTGACTATATAGTACAGAAGGTTTGATGTTGAAATCCTTTGCTTGGAGTGTTGAGTATTTTAATATAGTGTGATTAAGTTATTGAGGTTATTATAAACACGGTCAAACACATGCTACATAATTATGGATAGCTCACCAGATTGTCTGACTATGGTACATGTACTAGGTGTTTCCATTCCCTGTAGGACGAGTTATTTGTATTGTAAGCATTCAGGGAAGTACAGACTATGAAGTGTGAGAAGTCAGAAAGGGGAGAAGTCCATATTAATTATTAAACATCCTCCCTTAAAAGTAAAGTTTAGATTTGCCTCTGCAGATAGGTGTGACAAATGAAAATAACTTGATGACGTGCTCAGCAGGCTGTAGCAGAGCGATATATTGCCTTGTGCTGGCCCAGAATTTCTGATATGATGAGTAGCAGGAAGAAAACAAGCACCCAGAGTGTCCTGAGGCCTATCTAGGCAACGCGCAAGTCAAATGCTGGTGCAACTGGGAAGCAATGATACAACCCATTGGACCTGTGCTCTGGGTGATACCACCGCTGACCCACCATAAGTTATGGCCTTGCCACTCAGTGTTCGCATAAGCGATTTTGTCTTTACAACTTTATTTACATTATCTCTGCATGTCCCTGGCCACCTTGCAGGTATACTAGGGCGCTTGCGGAAAATGTTTCTGTTCTTTCAAGAATCCGGGAGGCCTCTAAGACAGTGTAGGAGAGTAGGCCTCTATAAGTTTAATCGCGATTCAGTCAGCATCCCGGCTGTCGGGATGCCGGCGGTCATATGACCGATGCCGGATTCCTGATACGACTCAGGAGACCTGCACCGGATCATCGACATCCGACATCCCGAAGGTGAGTATTGGGGTACGGGTTAGAGCTGGAGGTAGGGGGAGTTAGGGTTAAGCAATAGGGGGTTAGGGTTAGGCACTGGGGGGGGAGGTTGTCCTAGCCTCCACTGCCCGAGGATTAGCCATAGCTGCCACCCCATGAGGGTTAGGGTAGGGGAAAGGGAGTGCAAAAATACTTACCCTTCCAATGTTGGGATCTTCAATGTCGGGATGTCATGTGACCGCCAGCGTCCCGACCACCAGGATATAGTATGTATTCCGTTTAATCAAAAGGGGATATTTAAAAAAAAAAACTGATATATACAATGTGTACATTGAAGATTTGTTGATCTATTTTGAAACTACTTTGTGCAACCTTCAATTAAATGCTGTTGTTTAAGACTTTATTATAATAACAATATTAATTATAATGTAATAATGTGGTAAAATGTTATCTTACTGTAGAAACAGTTGTTGCAAGGATTATTTCTTATGTGTAGTTGAGAAAAGAATAAATGTAGTTTTGCCTAATACTCATTTTAGAGAAGCATATTGTGAAGGGTAAGTCCAGGGGGAGGTTGTGATTTGCGTAATCACGGTTCTACCGTGACTCCATACATTGTACAATGGGGCGGAGCTATAATGACTATTCATCACGACATCAAGCCCCCTTCACTGAAAATAAACAGGATCCGTAAGAGTGGCCTGCTCAACTGGGAGTTAGGGAGAAGTGACCAAATCGTAAGAGTCGGCAGGTATACAAACAGGACCTGAGGAATTTAGATCTAAGTTTTGTTAGATTATGTCACACACAGTAAAATACATGCTTTGGCCCATAGAGAAGGAGCAGATTGCTTGTTGATTTGAAAATATAGTTCAGAACAAGCAATGAAAATTTAACATTGCATGAAAGTGAAAACTGTCTTTTTAGTATATATTTTGTGATGATCATCCCCTTGTTACATTGTGTGAGATATAAAACTGGTGTAATGGTTTGGTATGTGTTTCCTCTTTAGAAAATGGACGTCCAGAAAAAGGATTAGCAACTCTGAAGATGTGACAGGACCTATTGAGTGTCTTCCAGAGCTGATAGCTGCATGCCAAAGCAAAGCAGACATTTTCACTTCCATAGTAGAACGGGAACTCCAAGCCACACATATTTCCCAGGTAATCTTGCTGTTTCTCTTACAACTTATACTGCAAGAGACAGCCTTACTGAAGCACAGAGAAGATGTGTTTGCAATGGTCATAGGAACAGTACGCTCTATTCATCAAATAGAGCGCTGATTGAAAGGATGCCTATGGAAATCTTATTTTCCTAAAAGTACCTTCAGGATGCCACTGCTCATGTTCCCCTCCCACATAGATGAAGCTGGTCATCGTACAGATGAAAGGAGGCATTTGGAGTTTCACTGTTGATTATTTCTTACTTCTGTATGTAGTCATTTCTTACAGCCTGTATGTAATTTAGATTTAGTATCAGTCTCGGCGTTTACCATTATCATGGTCAGTTGGTAAGTCTGTGACTCCTAATGCTGCCATGCATTTCAGTATACAGAAGTAATAGTTTCTGCTTTATCAAAATCACTCCTAATTTTCACCTATTTTCATGTAATTTAGAGCATGAAAATAGGTAATATATTCACTTATATTTTATATGGAAATGACATTCACACTTAACTAGACTTGTTAACCAACAAAGAACTGAATTTATGGCTATCCACTTCATTAGGTGCTTAATATAATATTGCTTACACTCATTAAGCTGTTTTTATTACACATGAAATGTTTTCTCCACAGCCTATTATGTGCTTTCCATTAGGAGAAAACATTTTAATCTAGAACCTTTTTGTCCCTTGAGTGCATCCAGTATAAAACTCTATGGGGCGTATGCAATAGTTCCGATTACATTTCGGAGCTAATGAATTCGCCCCACTCGTATTCATTTAGGGCCGTTTTCGGCAGTTTTGAAGGCATTTTCGCCAATGCCTTTTCTCCTTCTTTTATTAAGTGAAAAGGAATTGGCGAAACATGCCTCAAAATCAGCGAAAATGGCCCGCATTTTCAACGGAAAACAAGTGGATTCGCTGATCCCCGTGTTTCTTGCCCCTGTCACATTTTTCGCCTAGGCAAAAATATTGCATAGGGCAAATCTCCATTCGCCCTAAAAATAGCAAAAAAGCTTGGGTTTTTCACCTAGGCGAAAAAACGGAGCTAATTGCATTCGCCCCTAAGTATCAATAAATTGTACACACTTTATTTTATAAGCATTCTATTAACGGCTTTGTCTTTTTTAAAATAATTTATACAGTTGATATGTTTAAAATAATAATGATCAGTGTTTGTGCTTGTAGCCCCATAGGGCTGTTAGCAAAAATGTCCAATTTCAGGCTGAGTGTGTGGGCTAGATGCGGTGCTATTGCTGGTGTTTCAATACTGCTGCAATAGAAACTCACACCCTTTGCTCACAATTGATTCCCTGTTAGTGTTTCTTGTAGTTTACCGTATGGTTTGTATAAAGCTAATGGGGGTCATTCCGAGTTGTTCGCTAGCTGCATTCGTTCGCTGTGTAGCGATGAGACAAAAAAACGGCACTTCTGCACATGCGGCGCAATGCGCATGCGCAGCGTACTATTACAACAAACTATGTACTTTTTCACAGGGTCTAGCGATGCTTTTCAGTCGCACAGGCAGCCGAAGAGTGATTGACAGGAAGAGGGCGTTTCTGGGTGTCAACTGATCGTTTTCATGGAGTGTTTGGAAAAACGCAGGCGTGCCAGGAAAAACGCAGGCGTGGCTGGGCAAACGCAGGGCGTGTTTGTGATATCAAATCAGGAACTGAATGGTCTGAAGTGATCGCAAGCGCAGAGTATGTTAGAAGCTACTCGGAAACTGCACAAAATTATTTTGTAGCCGCTCTGCGATCCTTTCGTTCGCACTTCTGCTAAGCTAAAATACACTCCCAGTCGGCGGCGGCATAGCGTTTGCACGGCTTCTAAAAACTGCTAGCGAGCAATCAACTCGGAATGACCACCAATGTGTCTACAGTACATAAAGACATTTACAATTAGAACGTTTTGCCTGAAAAACAAACAAACAAACACTAAAACATATATTTTTCAGGAAGCTGTGTAATATTTACCAATAAATTAAGCATTTTCATGTTTGGTAAAATAGACATTTTATGACTGACTGTTCAGTTTTATAATCCATTTCAGTAGATACAGATTTGTAACACCAAATATGAATGAATAACATTTCAATAAACCCAATGAAATGTCTACATGTGTAACTCAATTACTCTAAAAAATACCAGAATGAAGGTTATTTGTGTGAATTGGCTTTACTCGCCATATTTCTGTAGTAATGTAAGTTGAGCTCACAACAAGTTTCAAATGTGATGAAAAATTATCAGGACATTGTTATAATTAGCTCTGGGAGTTCTCAGAAGCAAACTTAACTAATTTATTTGCATAAATTGTCATTCTGTTATCTTTAAAACCAAATGCAAATTGGCTCTGTCTGATATGATGATGGTTATTTGGCTGAAAAGCACTTCAATTTCCGTAGCAATCTGGTGCCGACTTTACTGTGAGGCAATCCCAGGTAACATCAAAATTCAGAATTATTCCAGAAATTAGCAGGTTTAAAGCATCAATTTAAGTGCTAATTGCAGTAGTAATGAGAAAAAGCAGTACTACTGCGAGATTTGTATATTTTGCCACATCAGTATGCCTTCAACGGCTGCTAACTGGAAGAGGATTTGGCTGCTAATTAAATAATTGTATGCATGGTAGCGTCCTTGTCTGATTCAATAGATGAAGATTAATCCTCAGATAAATATGTTTGGCTGGTGTTCATAGTACCTGCAAAAATAGCTATTGTGCGCATATATGCTGTCTCCCTGCATTTACAATGCATGGTCTGATATATGTAAAGATGAATGTATATATTTCCAGTATATCAGACCAGAAGTATTGTCCTTTTATGACTACATGTGTATTAAGAAGGGCCTTCCTTATTCCCCATACAAGTCATTTAGCCTTACTTCACTTGATGTAACCAATAGACTACTTTGATTCAGTTTGTTATTATAATAATAAAAACAATTGGCATTTGTCTTATGCAGTATTACATAGAAACATAGAATGTAACGGCAGATAAGAACCACTTAGCCCATCTAGTTTGCCCATTTTTTACCATGTTTTTACCTCAAACCTTATTTGTTCCTTATTACTTTGTAAGGATATCCTCATGTCTATCTCATGCATGTTAAGTTGCTCTACTGTCTTAGCCTCTACCACCTCTGATGGTAAGCTATTCCACTTGTCCACTACTCTTTCTGTGAAGTGATTTTTCCTCAAAATTTCCTCTGAACCTACCTCCCTCCTGTTTCAGTGCATATTCTCATGTTCTATTGAAATGTAATATACTGTAGATATGTTCAGTTTGTTAATCTTCTAAATACATCTTAGTTATGTATGCATAAATTACTAAATTGAAGAAAAACATTATGGAGACAATTTCTGGACCTATTAAAGATCCGAGGATGACCGTTAATGCTGTGGCTGATGGAGAGATGATGCAGTACAGGTTTGAAAGGCCCTCGCGGCATCTGTTTCTCATTAAGCTTCAGTATGTTAGTGCGCAGGTCTCCGCTATGATCCATGATTGCAGAAGATGAATACAAAATAGCGTCAGTTTAAAAAGTCCACTAAATATCTATACTGCAGTGGATGGTGTTCCCTACATTCCCTACCATAGAGGAATGTCTGCATCCATTAGAGCTATCAAAATACACATTTAGGACATGTTATCTTCCTTTATCTAATATAAAAAAATGAAAATCTGTCATTCTGTCCCTCTGTCTTTCTATACAAATCCAGTTTACAAGCGAAGATCGTGAAAATTCACATACAAGCGTATTAAAACATGGCGGAGGCAACTAAAACTATTTTAAATCCCTAGCACCTCTGGGGGGGGGGGGCAGACAGTAGCACAGAGTATTTCAGCAGACAGCATAACTCTGGAATGCCTGCAGCACTTTACAACAAACTTGGTACACGTGTGACTTACACTCTGGAAACAAACACTATGGGGCAGACACCCCGAGCACCCATAGGGGTGGGACAGCAGCACAGAGTATGTCAGCAGCCAGCAAAACTGTGGAACGCTTGGCGCAATTTACACCAAACGTGGTACACATCTGACTTAAAATCTTGGAACAAACTCTAGGGGTTAGACACCCCAGCACCCCTAGGGGTGGGACAGCAGCACAGAGTATTTCAGGAGACAACAAAACTATGGAAGGACGGGAGCAATTTACACCAAACTTGGTACACATCTCACTTACAATCTGGGAACAAACTCTGTGGGGGTTTGACACCCCTAGCACCCCTAGGGGTAAAACAGCGGCACATAGTATTTCAGAAAACAGCATAAATCCCGAATGGCTAGACCAATTTACAAAAAACTGGGTACACATATGACTTACACTCGGGAAACAAACAATGTGGGGGTAAGAGACCCCTAGCGGTGGGACAGCAGCACAGAGTATGTCAACAGACAGCATAACTGTGGAAGGCCTGGAGCAATTTACACCAAACTTGGTACACATCTGACTTACAATCTCGAAAACACCCCTCGCGGTTGGACAACAGCACAGAGTATTTCAGGAGACAGCATAACTCCCGAATGGCTAGACCAATTTAAAACAAACTGGGTACACATATGACTTACACTCGGGAAACAAACAATGTGGGGGTCAGACACCCCTAGCACCCCTAGGGGTGGGACAGCAGCACAGAGTATGTCAGCACACAGCTTAACTGTGGAAGGCCTGGAGCAATTTACACCAAACTTGGTACACATCTGATTTACAATCTGGGAACAAACTCTGTGGGGGTTAGATACCCCTAGGGGTGGGACAGCAGCACAGAGTATTTCAGGAGACAGCATAACTCCAGAATGCCTAGACCAATTTACAAAAAACTTGGTACACATATGACTTACAAGCTGGAAACAAATACTGTGGGGGTAAGACACCCCTAGCACCCCTAGGGTTGAGGCAGCAAATAGTTTTTCAGCAGACAGCATAACTCTGGAATGCCTGGAGCAATTTACACCAAACTTGCTACACATATTACTTACACTCTGGAACAAACACTATGGGGGTAACACACCACTAGCACCCCTAAGGGTGGGCCAGAAGCACAGACTATATCAGGACATGCTTGATATGTCAGTGATGACAGGCTGCATGGGACAGGGGCAGTGACATGATGTGAGGAGGGGAATGGAGGTAGCATGAACCCACACACTGAGAGTTATATAGTGGAAATAGCACGGTCCCCCAGCAGCACAGAGTATATCAGCAGATACATAATGTGCTGTGCTATTTTTAAATTGGAGTTTCATTTTCTTGATGTGTATAACATGTTACTTGCGTTTTTATACTATGTTATTTATACTGTGTGTTTAATATTTACATTAATTTTTGTAAACAAACATTCTTGAAATCCCGCAAATGCTGGGTACTCCAGCTAGTATAAATATAAAACCATATCTCTTTTTATGTTTTAATAGTATTTTTTATATGTAGTGTAGTATTTTACAGTTATTTTTTTTCTTGTTTTAGGCATGGAACTTTGTGTCAAATCTTCCAGTAATTGATGTCCAATTAACCATTAAAGGTTGGTGGGATGATCCAATACAAGCAGAGAATGAGCTTCCTATACCTATAGTCTTTCCAGGGGTACAGGAGAAGAAATGGCTTACATTACATGCTGATCAGGAATATGTTCTGCAAGTAAATCTGCACAGGATTCGAGCCGGGTTCAAAAAGGTACAGAGTTGGTGATCTTGTCCCTTGAAGTAGTCACTTATCAAATGTTGTTTTTTTTGTTTATTGTTTTTGGTGGTGATCTGCATTTTAAATTAATATTATTTATCTTGTCTTCTTGAAAACAGTTACCATGTATTACATTTATTGTATTTCTACAAACTCCTTTGGCCAGATGTATTGGAATGCGAGACGGCCGGAGCTCCGAGACTCCGGCCGAATTCGTATGTTTTTTTTAAAACAGCAAATACCTTGTACACGTTTGCTGCTTTAAAAAAACGTACACTTCAGCTGTTTTTATAGTTAGCAAAAGAAAAGGGGTAGCAAATTAATTTTAAAAGTGTGTCTTCTGAGTTTATGATTTGATTAATATTTTCTGTTACAAATTCTCCCTGAATACATACATGCATTTATGTTACAGAGTAAATTCTGGAGGAACCCAACTTTATTCAGCAGTTTAAATCAATCCACATCACTGTCACAAAATTCTGAATTATTTGAACCAACTTTCTAATTTAGTAATGGGGGGGGGGGGGGGGGCACAGGTCATGTACACATGAGGGCAGGAGATGCCACAGGACCTGGGGACATGATGGGGAAGTGAGCGAGAGAAGGGAAACAGGACCTGGGGAAGTGGGGTGGGTGACACAGGACATGGTGGGGTGACACCCTGGACACAAGAGGGGGAAGGGATAACACAGTACCTGGGACATGAGTGGGGGGGGGGGGTGACACAGGCCATGGTCACAAGAACAGGGTGGGGGGGGCAGGGGGTGGAGGTACACAGGACCTGGGGAGGGGGTGATACAGAACCTGGTGACATCAAGTAGGGGTGGAGTTGGGGGGGGATACAGGATCCCTCACTGCATTGGCAGTGTAGCATTGTACTTGCTGGCTGGAGTCTCTCCTCACCTTGGATTAGTTTCTCCTCCGCCCAGCAACTCTGGCTCTTATGCTGCGCTATAGGGAGTGGCTCCGGTCAGACAAAGTTTGGCCATGTTTGTTTGGCGGAAACTGGGTGGTTGGTGCCGGAAAGATCTCAGGAGCTGACAGCACCAGCTAGGTACAGCTTCTGCACATGCACAATGTCACCATGACGCCTGCAGGGAACCTGTATGTCTGGTTGATGCTCTGCACTTTGGTTACTGCGTGACTGTCAGCTCAGCGTTCTCCTGTCTCCCTGTTGCCGATCTCTGTGGCTGGGATTCACCTGTGCCTGACTTCCTGAGCAGCTGGCTGATCCACACACACTGCTCTGCTCCTATGCCCAGCAATAGTGTGCCAACCACTGATCTAGAAGAAGGATGTCTGTTTCATAGACATCATTCATTTTTCTCCTACGACGTGCTGTGAACATTTTCCTATACTAAAAATGATGACTTGCATGTAAATCAGGGAAATACAGCAGTTTACATTGCAGTGTCTGGAAATATCCCCTTACTTGATTCCTCCCTACTTAAATTATTAGGCAGAAATGATATGCACTATATGTTATCTTTTTGTTTTATTTATTTTAGATAGCAGTGAATGTATTTACTTGTAGGATTATAAAGTATAGCCAAGGTAAAAAAAATAGCTCTGTGTAAGGGAATTGTGTGACAGTAACAAGAGAAAATAGTTATTTCTTGCCCACGAGGCATTTATAATCTACATGATGTATAAGAAGAAAAACATATAAGGGTCATTCCACATCAAATCAACCCAAAAAAAAATAATTAAAAATGAAATGTCCACCACCCATCTCAGATTGTTACGAATATTTTTTAGTTAAGAGAGAATGTCAAAATAACTATTTCTGCCAAATATCTCGACTTTCTGACAATTTGTTTATTAAATATTGATTTGTCAATTTATGAAATTTTTTACTAATCGCGGCTTCTTTATCCAGTTCTTTTGAAGTATCTCGGGTGTTTTTTAAGGAATCACCATGAAATTTGGACCCCTAATGTAACTCATTCTCCCGAATCCAAAAATGCAAACCAAATTACTTTATCTGCTTTATGTTTCGAGTTATGGTAAAAACACACTTTTTTTCGAATATACTTACAAATGCTAGGTTCAATCAACATTAGATATCCCAATTTTTTTATGTGCTTAACAAAGGTATACATTACTACCACACAAAAAAAATCAGCATGGTACTTTGTTTTATAGTGGAGAAAAAAAATCATGAAGTTGATGTTCAATCACTGTTGTACCGCATACATAATTAACACAAGAAATCATGACATTTTAAAACGTAAAACTTGAGTTCCTCACTTATTTAATGTCACAGAATACATGGTTAAACAATAAAGAAAACTTAAAGAAAGCTATGGCATACTGACAGAACTTGAAAAATAAAGAGGGAAAGCCTTTCCTGTTCAAATCGTTCATCAGGTACAGCAGTTTTGAATGAATATTCTCAGATGTGCCCTGGAAAGAAAGTCTGTTTCTGTAAAAGTTCCAGTAGAAAGTCACAAACAGAAAAGGCTACTGCTAGTAAACTTGAAACAGCTTTATCTTGCTTTCAAATACCATTTTCCAGACATTTAAGTTGGATTGTCTACGGTTTGCTCCTTACGACCTACATGGTATGTTAGTTAGCGTTGCTGCAAGAGGTATGCATGCTGTGTGTATTTGCGAAACTCACCAAAACGTAAAAAAATATTGGTTGCTGCTCCACCACTAAAGATGGACTACAAAGACCTAACTGAAATCCTTGTTTGTTCTTCAGTCTCAAAAACGTATATGCTTCATCGATGTGATAAAAATGCCCAGCTCTGGAATCACTTTAGAAAATAGTTGAAGAACTTTTTCATGATAGTGACATGGATAATGAGGACACAGTTGTTTATAAGCAGTGGGTACACAGTAAATTGGTCACAATCACTAGTACTGTGGAACAGTTCCGTGAAGTTATATGTAGTGCTGTTGATGATGCCACAGCCCATCTGTATACAGCAAAGTCGCAGGCTGAATACCTACGCCAGTTGAAGGAAACCATTCGACCAGAAACAGAAGCCGTGTGTTACTAGATTTTGCGAAAACTATTAATGTGTGTGTCGGGATGCAATTCAAGGATTCCACTGGGACACTTCACAAGCAACACTTCACCCATTTGCTGTATACAGTTAGAGCCATGCTCATCTATGCAGCGATGCGTGCACACGGCATAGTGTGAATGCGCTGTGCTGCGACTAATCACAGCCGTCGTTCACTCCATAGGCTTCCATTGGCGTGCATTTGCAGGCACACTTGCCACAAGGCTACAATTAGAGTGGGTACATCTGTTTTTTAGGCAAGATGATTGTGTGACACTTTAAACTGTGTGAGTTTGTGTGTTATAAGTGATACCCGTGACCATGTAGCCATAACTGTGCATGCCTTTATTACGGTAGTTATGAAACACTTAGCGGAACTATTACTAAAATTGGCGTATGTTCACTACTTTAGTGAGGGTGCTAGTAAATGTGTAGCCACCAGGACCAGTCTGCAAGCAGTGGAAACTCATCACATTTTGACACCTTTGGACCCGTATAGCTGGGCTGAAAAGATACATGGCATAAAGTTTTTCTACGTGTCACAAAATGAAATACAAGACTGCAAAACCAAGCTGCATAGCCATCTCGAAAACAGCAAAGACTGTGGTAGGAACACTTGCTCATAACCAATTTCAGCCTATTAGTTATGATGAACTACACATATTCCAATTGTCATCAGACGACATGAAGACAGCAGTAACCACAGTTTGGGGGGGTATCCAATTACAGGTAATAATACATTGGGCAATTTTTCCCAAAGTTTCACCCATATTTTTTTTTTTTTTTTACAGGCTATCCAATTTGGTCGCCTGTAAAAAAAATACATTATCTCCCCAAAACACACAGGTTCAGTGAAACCTGTGTGTTTTTTGTAGTAACAGCCCCGTTTCCGTGGATTTGGTTTCGCCTGCTTGAGGCAGGTGAAACAAAATCCCTGATAAGGCTGCGCGAGCCGCAACTTTACGGGGCTAATTGGATAGCAATTAGCTGCGTTAATTTGGATAGCAATTAGCTGCGTTAATTTACCGTGGCTAATTGCATAACAACCCCTTTAGTGTCACTATGACCACTGTCATCAAAAATGCAGACAAAAGTGATCTTCAACCTGGAACATACATAGCAGCAGTGTACAATAACATCTGGTCAGTTGGGTATATTATTCAATGTAATGAGGAGGAACAAGATGTGCTGGTACACTTCATGAAATGAAACCAATCAACAAATGTGTTGTCCCAGCCTTCAGTGTTTTGTTCCTTTTATTCAAAAAAAAAAAAAAAAAGAAGAAGTGCCCACTATCCAGGGAAGGACTGGAAAATTACAGACCGTTACAACAGGTTCCAAACAAGGGAAAGATAATGTGATTGTCGACTCAACTTAAGTTATGAACTCAAGTTATGTTTAAGTTTTTAAATTTCATGGTTTCTTGTGTTAATTATGTATGCGATACAACAGTAATTGAACGTCAACTTCATGGTTTTTTTTTTCTCCACTATGAAACAGAGTACCATGCTGATTTTTTTGTGTGGTGATAATGTATACCTTTGTTAAGCACCTAAAAAATTTGGGATATCTAATGTTGACTGAACCTAGCGTTTTTAAGTATTTTTGAAAAATGTGTGTTTTTGCCATATCTCGAAACGTAAGGCAGATAAAGTGATTTGGTTTGGATTTTTGGATTCAGGAGGAAAAGTTACCTTAGGGGTGCAAATTTTGTGGTGATTCCTTAATAAACCCCCATCATACTTCAAATAAACTGGATAAAGAACTGCTATTAGTAAATAATGTAATAAATGGATAAAACAATATATAGTAAACAAGTTTTCAGACAGTCGAGATATTTGGCAGAAATAGTTTTTTTTTACATCCTCTCTTAACTAAAAAAATTTCAGAAAAATCTGAGATTGGGTGGTGGACAAGCCTGATTGAACAGGCATGGAATGACCCATAAGAGAAAAATAAAAGAGCAATTTGGAAAATAGGATCCCTGCACAACCTTCTGAGAATTTAGAACAAAGAAATCTCCAATACAGACTAAGGGTGGGATGTAATAGTTTTTTATGGAGGATAAACTCGCACCTTTTTGCACGTTAAAAGGTGCGAGTTTGTACCAGCAACTTTAACAATGTTATAGCCTGCGAGTTTATAAGCTCGGGGCTATTACAATATGCGTTGTAGGGTGAGTTTTTTTTGCAAACACTGTGCTCTTGGATTGGTCCTGGTTCCAAAAATACGGGGGGGGAGGGGAGATGTAGGGGTTCCCTGTTATTTTTTTTGGGGGGGTGGGGTTTAAACCAGAACTTGGCTCAATTAGCAAGGGAGGTAATGCCACGTTTGTATTGATCCCCAAGGTCATAGCATTCCACCACCCAACTAATCAGCCCGGGGTTTCCTGGGGAAGTTGGGTCCCCCACTCCAGGCACCCAAAGCCTGGCCTTAAGCCCAGGGCTATCCTCATCATCCCTTAACGGTGGATGCCGAGTTGATAGCTTTTAAGTGTAAAAATGGAAATAAATTTGTATTTTACAGGTGGAACTACAGTTCCAAGCAAGCCTCCCCGCATTCTGGTACTTGAGAACCACAAGAAAGCATGCGTGGCATTAAAGGGCCCACTGGTACCTGTATTCTCCCTGTAAAATAATTTTAAAATAAAGACAACACACACACACCGTGAGAGTATAAGTTTATCATACATTCTCACACTTGCACATACTTACCTACATGCCCTGTAGCCATTCAGGTCCACTTGTTCAGTAGAATCCACATTAACTTATAAAAAAAAATACCTATTCCAGTGTAGATCATATCTCTTCATTTCAAAGTGGGCATCCAGGAGTTAAAAAACAAACTGAAAACCCAAACCACAGGACTCAGAATGTGTATTTGTGTCCATATGCACATTCTCTGCACGACTGAGCAGCACCCAGGTGTCTCCTGTCTTTGTAAGAGCCACCAGCCAATCAGCAGTTGCTACCATAGCAACAGCCTGCTGCCTGGCTGTGTGTGTGTGTGTGTGTGTGTCCAGACTGTCAATCACAGCTTCCACATTGAAGTATATGGATCTGCTCCGCTCCATACACTTCAATGGTGAGAACCGCTACATTGAAACCTATATAAACCACAATGCTCACCTCTATTGACCTTGTGGTTAGAGATGGAAACGTGGCCTTGCCTCCCTGGCTAGTGCAGCCTGCTGCTGGTTTAAAAAAAATATGGGAACCCCTACATCTTTTTTCCCCCATATTTTGGGAACCAGGACCAGTCCAAGAGCCCAATACTGGCTGTTAAAATCTAGGGGGACTGCAGTCATTTTTTTTTCTCCTGTATTTTTTCAACCAGGACTGGCTCAAAGAACCCAGGGCTGGTTATGCTAATTGGGATGCGGTGGATTGCATGTCAATTTTTTATTACTTTTGTAGCTCTTTCTTAACTTTTCCAGACAGAAGCGTGCACAGATCTCGCTGATCTGTGCATGCTTCTGTCAAACTCATCAGCCAGAAGCTGGTCTATTGTTATTCCTTTTTTTGTTTTGTTTTTATTTTGTTTTTTTAGTATTATTATTTATTATTATTATTATTATTATTATCCTTTATTTATATGGCGCCACAAGGGTTTCCGCAGCGCCCAATTACAGAGTACATAAATAATCAAACAGGAAAACAGCAACTTACAGTTGATGACAGTATAGGACAAGTACAGGGTAAATAAACATAGTTACATCAGCAGATGACACTGGAATAAGTATCAGGTGGCAGAAGACTGATGGATTTGGTGCAGTTGAAGATTATTAAAGTAAAAAAGGATAAGCACATGAGGGAAGAGGGCCCTGCTCGTTAGAGCTTACATTCTAAAGGGGAGGGGTAGACAGACAGGGGTGACACAGATTGGGTACATAGAGAGCGTAGAACAGAGGGTTAGGATGAGATTTGGCTGGGTTTGGTGAAGAAGTGGGTCTTGAGAGCCCGTTTGAAGTTTTGTAGAGAGGTGGAGAGTCTGAGGAGGAGAGGTAGGGAATTCCAGAGAAGTGGTGCAGCACGTGAAAAATCTTGGAGGTAGGAGTGGGAGGAAGTAATCCGTAGGCAGGAGAGTCGGCGTGCATTAGCAGAGCGAAGAGGACGGGTGGGAGTGTAAAGGGAGATAAGGTCAGAGATGTAGATGGGAGAGGAGTGGGAGAGGGCTTTGTAAGCGAGTGTGAGAAGCTTGAAATGGATTCTGAAAAGGAAGGGGAGCCAGTGAAGGTCTAGTAAGAGAGGAGAGGTGGACGTAGTGCGTTTGGTTAGGAAGATGAGCCGGGCAGCAGCATTGAGGATAGATTGGAGTGGAGAGAGGTATTTGTCAGGAATGCCAGTCAGGAGCAGATTACAGTAGTCCAGTCTGGAGATGACCAGTGAGTGGATAAGAGTCTTAGTAGCATCCTGGGTCAGAAAGGGTCTGATCCTGGAAAAAAATTTTAGATGAAAATGGCAGGTTTGTGAGAGGTGCTGAATGTGTGGTTTGAAGGAGAGGGAGGAGTCAAGGATTACTCCAAGACAGCGCACTTGGGGACTAGAGGAGATAGTAGTGCCATCAATAGATAATGAGATTGTAGGAGGTAAGGTTATGCGGGAGGGAGAGAAGATGATCAGCGCGGTCTTAGACATGTTAAGTTTAAGAAAGCGCTGGGACATCCAGGAAGAGGTAGCAGAGAGACAGTTGGAGATACGAGTGAGGAGAGCAGGGAAGAGGTCTGGAGAGGAAAGATAGATTTGGGTGTCATCAGCATAGAGATGATATTGGAAACCAAAAGAACTAATGAGCTTACCTAGTGAGGACGTATAGAGAGAGAAGAGAAGAGGACCAAGGACAGAACCTTGGGGTACCCCTACAGTTAGTGGAAGTGAGGGGGAGGTGGAGTCATGAGAGGAGACAGAGAAAGAACGGTAAGAAAGGTAGGAGGACAGCCAAGAGAGGGCAGTGTCACGCAGACCAATGGAGTGAAGAATTTGCAGTAGGAGAGGATGGTCCACAGTGTCAAAAGCAGCAGAGAGATCAAGTAGAATAAGTATAGAGTAGTGTCCCTTAGATTTAGCAGCATGGAGGTCATTGCATACTTTTGTAAGGGCAGTTTCAGTGGAGTGGAGAGGACGGAAGCCAGACTGGAATGGGTCAAGCAGTGAGTGTGAGGAAAGAAAGGAAGTAAGGCGGTTGTAGACAATACGCTCAAGGAGTTTGGAGGCAAAAGGGAGGAGAGAGATGGGTCGGTAGTTGGAGAGAGTGTTTGGATCAAGTGTAGTTTTTTTAAGAATAGGAGAGATGAGTGCATGCTTGAAGGCAGAGGGGGCAGTGCCTGATGAGAGGGATAGATTGAGAAGGTGGGAAAGATGGGAACAACCAGAAGGAGAGAGGTAGCGGAGGAGGTGGGAGGGGATAGGGTCAAGTGGGGAGGTGGTGAGGGGACAGGAACGAATGAGGGTCATGACTTCCTCTCCAGATGCATGGGAGAAAGATGTCAGAGTAGGTGCGAGGGATGGGGAGGGTTGGTAAGGGATGGGAGAAATCTGGTTACTGATGGTCTGGTGTGATGTGATGTCCTGACGTATGGAGTCAATTTTGGATGTGAAGTAAGTGTCAAAGTCAAGAGCAGAGAGTGAGGAAGGGAGACGAGGTGGAGGTGGGCAGAGGAGTGAGTTGAGAGTGGCAAAGAGGCGCAGGGGCTTGGAAGACTGGGAGGAGATGAGGTTTTTGAAGTATGACTGTTTAGCAAGAGAAAGGGCAGCACTGAAGGATGAGAGCATAAGTTTGAAATGGAGGAAGTCTGCCTTAGAGCTTGATTTCCTCCAGTGTCGCTCAGCAGTACGTGAGCATTTTTGCAGATATCTGGTGCATTTGGTGTGCCAGGGTTGAGGTGTTACTTTGCGAGGGTGAATAGTGGTTGGTGGAGCAACAGAGTCAAGAGCAGAAGTAAGGGATGCATTGTATGTGGAAGTGGCTTGTTCAGGGCATGAGAGAGAGAATAGGAGAGAGAAGTAAATCAAACAGGGAGGAAAGGAATGTGGTGTCAATAGCTTCAATGTTACGCTTAGCGATGGTAGCCTTAGGAGGTAGAGATGGGGAAGTCGAGAGAGATAGGTTAAAGGAGAGCAGGTGGTGGTCAGAGAGGGGAAATGGGGAGTTGGAAAAATCAGAAATATCACAGCGGTGAGTGAAGACCAGATCCAGTGAGCTCCCATTAACATGGGAGGGTGAGGAGGTCCACTGGGAGAGACCAAGTGAAGAGGTGAGGTTAAGGAGTTTAGAGGCAGGGGATTGTGTGGGGGTGTCAATAGGGATGTTGAAATCACCTAGGATAATGGAGGGAATGTCAGAAGAGAGGAAGTGAGAAAGCCAGGAAGCAAAGTTGTCGATGAATTTGGAAGCAGTGCCAGGGTGCGAGTTTACAACTCTTACATTGCCCGAGTTTTATGTGTGCAATGGCAAAGCATCTGGATTTCTTTCCCTCAATATTCACCAGGGAAGATCAGTCGGTGAGAGTAGTGCATACCGGTAGTGAAGGTAATGGCTCTTGGCTGGATGCTCGTTTAAGTGAGGAAGTTGTCCTGGAGAGACTAAGCAAAATAAAGATTAATAATTCACCATTATTATGGAGCTTAGGTCACAGCTAGCAAAACCCCTATACTTGATTTTCCAAAGTTCAATCAGATCAGGCAGGGTACCTAAGGATTGGCACATAGCGGAGGTAGTGCCTTTATTTAAAATGGGAACTAAAAATAATCCTGGTAACTATAGACCAGTTAGCTTAACCTCTATAGTGGGTAAAATATTGGAAGGTATCATGAGGGATAGCATAGAGGATTATCTGCAGGTTAATAAGATTATTAGCAAAAGTCAGCATGGGTTTGTAAGGGACAGATCATGTCACACTAACTTAATTAGCTTCTACGAGGAATTGAGCGAGAATCTTGATCAGGGTAAAGCAGTGGATGTGGTGTATTTAGATTTTGCAAAAGCCCTTCGATACTGTGCCTCACAGGAGACGGATCATCAAATTAAGGGAACTTGGTCTAGGATATACTATTTGTACATGGATAGGTAATTGGCTGGATAACAGTACAACGAGTAGTAGTCAACGGGATGTTCTCCAGCTGGGCACCAGTAGTCAGCAGAATAGTACAAGCAGAGGCAGAACTCTGGGAGGCAACGGAGTCATCTGCCGCCGGGCTCCTGCTCTGAAGGGGGGCACCTCTTCTCCCATTCTGTGACACCATTGAATTCAGTTAATTGATAGCTGCCGCTGTCTTTTCAGTGGCCGACTTCCTCACTGGTCCCTGCACCTTACAAATCACACCCTTTTTATTATACTGAGTGAATATACACATTTTACAAGTGTCATACCCAGGATTAGAAACCACAACCTATTACACTGGAAGCAGACACCTTACTGATGAAGCTGTTTGCTCCTGTATAGTAAATATGAGAATTTTAACTATATGAAGATACTTCTTTGACAATTACACGTAACTTCATATAGGTAGAATTCTCATGCTTCCTGTACAGGAGCAAATAGCTCCATCAGTAAAGTGTCTGCTGTTAGTGTAACAGGTCATGGGTTCTAATCCTTGGTATGACTGCTAAGAAATGTGTGATTTAAAATAAAAGACAATTAAATGAATAAATACAGTATATCATTTTTTTCAGAACACTCCATATACACACACACACACACACACACACACGCACACATGCATACATATATTTATCTTAATATAGGAAATAGGGAATCACCAATATTTATCTTGCCTCCGGGCGACTGTGACAAACTTACGCCACTGAGTACAAGGGTCCGTACTTGGCCCGCTACTGTTCCATATATTTATAAACGATCTAGGAATAGGCCTGGAAAGCATAGTGTCAATCTTTGCGGATGATACTAAGCTGCGTAAGGTAATTAATTCAGATAGCGATGTGGAGTCTCTACAAAATGACTTATTTAAACTTGAAGCCTGGACGTCTAAATGGGGAATGAGGTTCAATATAGAAAAATGCAAAATTATGCATTTTGGGACAGAAAACACACAATCATCATACACTCTAAATGGGGAAATTATAGGGCTAACTGTGGTGGAAAAAGATTTGGGGGTGCTTATAGATAATAGGCTTAATAACAGTACACAATGTCAAAATTTCCATATATATATCTGGAGAGTTCTTGAAGTGGAGCAAGCACTATTAAGGAATCCATATGTATGCTGTCTTGCCTTGAAAAACGTTTATGCTTCTAAACCTCATTTGTTTGGGGGTACTTGTACGGTAATCATATCTCCACAAGGGGTGTGCTTACTGACCGGTTGTGGATTTCCATCACTTATAATATGTACATTTACCTCATTTTAATTTTGAGGTAACACCTGAGGTAATTGAATCATTAGGAAGGGGTTTTAAAGACAGTGGGGGTAATTCCAAGTTGATCGCAGCAGGATTTTTGATAGCAATTGGGCAAAACCATGTGCACTGCAGGGGAGGCAGATATAACATGTGCAGAGAGAGTTAGATTTGGGTGGGGTGTGTTCAATCTGCAATCTAAATTGCTGTGTAAAAATAAAGCAGCCAGTATTTACCCTGCACAGAAATAGAATAACCCACCCAAATCTAACTCTTTCTGCACATTATATCTGCCTCCCCTGTAGTGCACATGGTTTTGCCCAATTGCTATCAAAAATCCTGCTGCGATCAACTTGGAATTACCCCCAGTGTTTGGTTCCCCACCCCCTTCTATGTTTACTCAACTACTGGTGTATATTCATAACAAAAAACATACTACACTATGTTTTGTTACTCTTTCTTTTTTTATTGAGGGACATTAAAAACAGAGAGGAGCGCCATTTCCATCAACTACTTTCTGACTGTGACTTTGAAGATCGGTGATGTCTTTTTCTTTGGGGGCTGCACCATTCCTTTGTTTAGGAGCGCTGTATTAAGTACCATTGTTGCTTTTCACCTCCGGAACTTGTGGCAACACTGACTTCTTAAGGCTCTCCCCAGTCAGTATCTTGCAATCTATGGGAGGTAATGCAAACCTGATCGTAGCAGCAAATTTGTTAGCAGTTGGGCAAAACCATGTGCACTGCAGGTGGGGCAGATATAACATGTGCAGAGAGAGTTAGATTTGGGTGGGGTGTATTCAAACTGAAATCTAAATTGCAGTGTAAAAATAAAGCAGCCAGTATTTACTCTGCACAGAAACAAAATAACCCACCCAAACACTTACTCTTTCTGCAAATGTTATATCTGCCACACCTGCAGTGCACATGGTTTTGCACAACTGCTAACAAATTTGCCACTACGATCAGGTCTGAATTAGCCCCTATGTACGAAAGTCACACATTTTCTATCTGCAGATTTCAGGCTTATTGTAAAACCAATCTCCCCAACCAATCAGGTGCAGGTCAAACAAATAGTTGATCACCTGGATAAATCCACTGACTGATAATTACAGCTGCAGCAACCTAAAAGAGCTTGTGGAAACTCAGTGATACTTCAAACAAGTATAAAATAAATAAAAATGATGATGGCACTGCAATCTTTACAATAGAAAACTTGGCATAGCAGAATCAAACAATCAAGACACTTAACATTATTTAGTATTTAACTGATGACTATCATCATAAAAAAAAGAGTAAATATTACATACAAATTAGTAATAGTATAAAATGCAATATTATTAGTACATTTTCAGTGTGCATAATAGATCCTAGCTCTTGGTAAATATAAATGTATTTATATCTCCACTGACAACTGGCTGGCTGCAGAGATGTGTTGGCGTAGCATAAAGGTAAAATGTCAATCAATGGCAGCGACCCAGTATTGTGCGAAGACTAATTACCAGTCAATTTCCAGCGTTGCTCAGGTACTACTATCTTGCATTCCTTAGATGTGCAGTCCTATTTACTTCTCCTCTGAAATCCAGGCTAATGTGTAGTTCACGGAGAGTAGACAGCAGAGACTGCGCTTATGCAGCTGTTGAATCATCCAGTTGTCAATAAACCAGTTCTGTATCGCTGCTAAATGTTATAAGCAAGGAGAAAGAAAGAAAAATAATCTTGGTTTGGGGCACTTACCCTATTAGTGGTAATTTAAAACATAACATTAATAAACACAGTATAAAATGCATCACATCAAGTGAGGCAAATAGAAATAAAAGACAAATATATAAAAATAACCAAAATGGTATTAACCGGTCTGGATCATCAATAACTCCATATGTCAAAATGTATAAGAGTACCGCACACTATGGAGCAGTTATGTACATCCAAAAGACAGTGTGTCAGTACATGTAATGGCTGTATCCAATGTAGTCTAAACATATGTCTTGAAAATAGAGCCAGTGATCTGTGACAAAACTTCTACTCAACAGTAGCTGGCATAACAATAATAGAGCCAAAAAACCGAGACAACTTGTCATCAAATCAAGAGGCCTGTATCTACTTATGGTAATATAGGGAATACTCCACCAATATATAATACAACATTTATGGTATAAGAGAAAGATACCTAGAAAGGATAATCATGTATGGGATAAATCCCTTTTAGTAAGCTAAAAAGAATTTCTAAGAAAGTAGTGTATGCTATTATAGACCATTCAAATGGCACATAAATGCATCAAAGCGCCAACATTAGAAAACATGTCACTGTAGGATAAGAGTGTAGCACCACAAAGCATAATTCATACTAGTGCCATGCCAACACTCTCCCACATTGGCTGACTCATACATAATACATTACGTTGAAATGTAGTCTCGCTTCACTGCGATCTGGAGGTGAAGTGAGTCCACATGCATAAGAGATGAAAAAAAGGACATTTATACATTTATCCCTGCTCCCCCCACACTTATTATATGCCTCTCTGTGTGTCTCCCCCTTCCCCCTTCATTACTTGCCTCTCTGTGTTTCCCCCCCCCCCCATCCTTAGTTTATGCCTCTCTGTGGGTCTCCCCCCTCCACCTTTATTCTTTTCCTCTGTGTACCCCCTCCCCACTTATTCTATGCCTCTCTGTATGTCTCCTGTCGCCCTCCCCTCTCACCTTCACCCAGGAGCTAGCGGGGATGAGTGAGGCATGGCAGAATTGGAGGCTGGGAGCTGTAATGCTGCCAAGCACCACGGGCCTTGCTTGGTGGTGCAGTTGTAATGAGCGGGCAGCTACAGCACAATGGTGGTGGATGCGGTGTAGAGTGGGTATGATGCCCTGGCTGGCAGTGCCCCCCTCTGCTTGGCCTGCCACGTCGCCCAGAGCATGCACCCTGCTTGCCCCGCCCTAGTTACACCTCTGGTCCTCCTTCATTGAACCTGCCACTGCTAATAGTTGCGCCGCGTCATTTGCAGTGATTATAGTGTCCACAGAATCTGTGTACATACCAGCGAGCCATAGGGAGGTAAGCTCCCACAAATGGGCGCGGCTAGTCGCAAATGAGATGCGGCCGCACATGCGACCCATTCGCTGGTAAGCAGTCCGTAGTTAAATCTGTAATAAATGTAATTATAAACAAGAAACAATAACGGTATTCTTGGTCAAGGCCTTGCGGGAGGGTTAGTTCTTGCTTGCACAAGGGTTATACACAGAATCAGGAAATCCTTACCTGTGGGTATAAATAAGATGCTTTATACAGAGAGTGCATTGTTAACCAAATATCATACTTTGGGTGTGTTCCTTTTGACACCAGAGCTTGATATTCCCTTTAAGATGTCCAAATTCCTCATTATAATCTTTTTAATCAGGAACACAAGGTTACACTTTAAGGGCTGGATTCAGTTAGCCGCGCTAATTACTGCACAAGGAAAATGCTTGTAGCCTCGTTCTTTTACTCCCAGAGCTATTCGATTACAAGCCCTTCTACATGCGCAGTAATTCCATGGATAACACGCGTTAACTTGTGGATTCAGGGATAAATGCCCAGAGCTGTGTGATAATACATTTGCGGCACTCGCAATAAAGGCATAAAGCCCTACTTACCGCGTATCTCTCTGGCTCAAACAAAATCCGCACTAAGTGCAGTTTGCGGATGGGCTGCAATGAAATAGCCCTGGTCACTGCTTCAAGCCTGCAGTGATTAGCGTGGCTAATTGAATCCAGCCTTTAGAATAACATGGTCATTGCCACAATAATTCAGTTTAGTACAGTATATTGTATGGAACTCGTAATCATACTAGATAATCCTTAACATATGACGCAGATATGTTCATACCCTTCTCCACATGTGTCTCTTATGTAGTGTTGGAGTTTACTGAAGTCATCTATATGTTCTTGTACACTGTCATGATTATCTAAATCATAGGTACAGGATTATTGTATCATGGCACTAACTCTTCCTCTCTTAGCCAGCAGATGCTTCTGTAATCAGCGCTACACCACAACAACCTTTCAGTGCTTCCTACATTTGTATTTGTTAGTGGTCTCTCCTACTTTTCAATATAGATAATTGTATCTACAGCTAGTCATACACTGCACGATAATCAAGCAAACCAGCCGACCAAACAACTGATATTAATGATCTGGTACTGAACGATGATGGTTCACAGCCTGAAAACGGATGAAAACGTTGTGGATCATTTGGTTTGGTTGTCCAACTTTTCTGATACACCAGACCATTGTTTAGCCAATTTCGAGCTAGACTATAGTGCCAGTGTATGGCCAGCTGCGGTTTGTGTACATCTTTGTACTAGCCCAAGTATCCATTATTGGATTAAAGTACAGATTACTCTAAATATACACTGGGCTAAACTGGACTTAAAAAACAATCCAGGCATACAAAACCCACCACCAAAATATGGTTAAGATAAAAAACTGCAGCCCATAACTATTTTTTTTAAAGGCATGAATGAAAAGTGTCTAAAGCAGATTAGACAACTTTATCTCTGATTAGTCCATTATGGGTTTGATTCCACTTTTTCCAACTTAACATAGGGTTAACGTGACAAATCAGAGATTTTTTTTGTTGTTGTGACGTTACCATAGTACAGGCCTGGCCAACCTGTGGCTCACCAGCTGTTGTGAAACTACACATCCCAGCATGCCCTGCCACAGTTTTGCTATTAGGGAAAGTTAAAACTATGGCAGGGCATGCTGGGAAGTGTAGTTTCACAACAGCTGGAGAGCCACAGGTTGGCCAGGCCTGCCATAGTAACTGCAATTTATTGCTATGTTCATAGGCTATGAGTGTAGTGACTGTAAGCAATTTATTGCCCATCAGAAAGCTTTTCTTTTTAATACCAGGTACAGTAGTGACATCTCAGGATAGAGTCAGCATAGTGGAGTAGCCTGGGAGGGTGCAGGGGAAGCGACCTATCCCAGGTTGAAAAAGTCTTAAAATGGCATCTATGCAACTGGCCCTAGCGGCTACAGTCTTCCATCCCGAACTCTGCTATAGAGTGAAAATACAGTGCTGGCAAGGACTTCAAAACGAAACCTGATATTTGGGAAGATGGTGCATGTGCACTGGAGAGCAGAGAGTCTTTGCTTTCACTGTGCAGTGCCATCTTCCCAAAGTTGTCACTGGGAAGACGGAGCTGTGGAGGAGGAGGGACACACTTCCCAGATCATGGTAAGTATACTCAGGGTGAGGTTCGGCGAACCCAGGCCCCTCCAAATTAATCCCCCCCCTCTCCCTCCCTAACTGTGCATCAAACCCCTAACCAAGGCTTTCTTATCTGCACAGATTCACTTCCTGTATGTTGTATCTTGGACATTGTGCGAGTGATGGCTTCTATGGCAACCATTGCCAATTTTCCAGTGCCACATCATTTTAAGCTTATTTGATTAATAATTAATTATTTGATTAATAAATAGATTGGCAAACAAAAGATAGTTGCTGGAAAAATATTTTTAACTCTGCAGACATTGTGTTTAAATAATATGTAATGTATATTGTTCTACCAAAATTTAAATCTTACATTATTCTACTTATATTGTATTCATTTTAGGGAAAGCAAGATAGTAAAGCAATTGCTCCAAAGTTCCCAAAGGCAAAGGACGAGGGATGGTTTGTAGTCTTGGGTGAGGTGGACAAAAAAGAGCTTGTTGCACTAAAAAGAGTGGGCTACGTAAGAAACAGGAGCACAGTGTCCCTTGCATTTTACACTCCAGAGAATGTTGGAAGGTAAGTAGTAGTTGCATTATTAGTGTTTAATATTATACATAGCAGAATTATTAATATTAATGTTCATGATTTATAATTTATAATCCAATGAGAACATTGATGAAGTCACATTCCTTAATCCTATTATTTTCCTTCCGTTCCCTAGATACATTTACACTTTGTATTTGATGAGTGACAGCTACCTGGGCATGGACCAACAGTATGACATATATCTAAACATTATTCCGGCCAGTGTATCAGCCCAAGTGAACACCGAGGTCTCTGCACTGAAGTAACCTGAACTGGACACTTCTACTGCTAGAACTTTGTTGTGAAGGCAACTGGTAGTCATTCTGAAGTAATGGGAAGCGCTTGATAATTCTTTCAGAAGAGTCAAATTTCAACCTCAACACATGCGTGTATTTTGACTGAAAATGCATTGGCCTTATTTATAGTTGCCTTTTGTGAGTAATACCATATGTATGAACCGTTGCTGCTTTATTTCAATAAATAGCACAATATTAGGAATAACCCTTGTTATTTATCTCTAGGGGCTAAGCATAATTATGTTTACATTAATTTATGTATAAACAAATATTAATGTTTGATTTAAAAAGACTACAGAAATTTTCTACAACAGTAAAAATGACACAACACTTAATAGCAACATATCCTACCGTTGCTAGCAATGGATCATTCCTATTCATGTTTACAATAAGGACATGAATAAAAATATCACATTTCAGGAATGTTTAGCAAAATCGTTTTTTACATTTAAAGATGAAAATGTACAATGTTAAAAAGTTAGGTTTGATGAAAAGGAATCCTAGTAGTATATATATTGTTAGGGCGACTTGTGGTTTTCTTCTGCTCTGGAATGTTTGTCTGAACATACTGGGACTTCTAGTTCCACAACGGCTTGTGAGCCGCAGTTTCTCAAAGTCTGATTAGAGAGAGGATCATAATATTACAGTAATATGTGGGTTATACAATTATTGGAACCTTTCATTCACAGTGCCTCAATGTTTGTTAATAAACCTGCCTTATATTCTCAGTGGTTTGCAGCTGAAGTAGGCAATTTTACACATGATAATCTATTGGTCACCAAACCAATGTAGATTATAGTGGATGATGCGTGTTTTCCAATAGTCTGCTGTAACAGACAGTAACGAACCTCCTGCCAATCACAATCTTTAGAATAATTGTGCCCTGTGGTTATGGATATGTTTTATTAGTTATTTATATCTTCATAGGAAAAAGTGGAAACGGACGTACAGTCTAATCTCTATATCAAAGTTTCCCACCTTAACAAAACACAGTAATGTATCGTACTTCTAAGGCATTTACTTACACATAAAATGTGCATTGTAGACACAATTTTCCACTTACTGTGAAATATGGCTACTGTGTCCTCCTAATTCTTTCTTTAGGTCTATGCTTCGATGATGGAATAAATACAGTATCACCTGTGTGTTGATAATGACAGTGGACAGCATTTGTGTTTTGTGCACTTAATAAGATTCTGGACCAGTGCTTCTCAGACTAGTTGCTTACACACAGTTTTTGGAAGGTTATGATAATCAATCATTTTAAGTGAAATGTATTCTCAAGACAGTTTTTCATGTGTTCGGCACTCCCATATTGATTGGAACACTGTTGTTGTTTTTTTACATGATACTGTTTAGATGCAGTGCTTTAAAACTTGGTAATGTCCATTACTCGTGTGGTTGTACATCTGCCAATTGCAGGGTCGCTGAGAGCTCGGGTGGGCCCTGATACTGGAGAAGGGATATGTGGGCATACTCTTTCGACTTTCCTTTTAAAATGCTCTTTGTAACAATGAGCATCATTTAAGTTTACAGGACACTGATGGTTTATACAGTGCTGTTTATCTTGTTACCCTGGGACTACACTTCTGGGAACACAGCATCTTCAACCCCCAAGGCGAATTTCTAACCAAAGCATTTCATTTATATGGATATTCTTTTGTTTTAGTCAGCAGGATAAATCATACAGCATATACACTTTAATGGTCAGTATATAAAGCAGAGTTTCTCAAACTCTGCCATTACCAGTCCAGGTTTTAAGGATATCCATGCTAGAGTCCAGGTGTTAAAATCAAATTGACTGAGGTATTAATTCATCTGTGCTCAAGCATGGATATCCTTAAAAACTGGACTGTAATGGCGGAGTTGGGAAACTCAGATATAAAGTGTATGCTCCTATTTTTACCCACGATTGGGTTTGCATCAGCACGTGCTTTTGTTGCTTTTTATCCAATACCGGCATCAGCTGCTTTGTCTACTCTACAGTAAAGACAGAATATAAAATCCAATACACAATTTTCCAAATGACATGTTATTTATGACAATTATGCAGAAATAAAGAATTTGGATGAGAGTTCATTGCTCTTTGAATAAGATTGTGAAATTATGCAAATCCCCTGGGTAGACCCTAATACAGACATTCCCAACCTTGGTCCTCGAGGCACACTACCAGTGCAGGTATTAGTGATATCCAGGCTTAAGCACATGTGGCTAAATCAAAACAACTGAGGTACTAATTAAGTCACCTGTGTTCAAGCATGGCTATCACTATGGGGGTCATTCTGACCTGGTCGCATGCTACTGTTCATCGCAGCGCAGTGATCAGGTCAGAAGTGCGCATGCGCCGACGCCACAGTGCGCCGGCGCATGCCAGACAGCCGAAGCCTGTCGTTGCCCTGCGATCGCCTCTGCCTGATTGACAGACAGAGGCGTTTGCAGGGCGGGAGGGGGCGGCACGGCGGCGTTTGGTCATCGTTTTGTGGGCGTAGTCCGGCCAAAGCAGGAGTGGCCGGACCATGGGGGGGGGCGGCCCGCAGTGGCTGTGTGACATCACACGCAGCCACTGCGACCATCACAACGACGAGTAACTCCCTGCCAGCACGCAGGAGCTGCGCTGGTAGGTAGGGAGTTACTCTTCAAGTACAAAAACATTGCCGCTGTGCAATGCTTTTGTACTTGTGCGGGGGGGCGGGCCTTACATGCGGGGTGGACTAGCCCTGTGCTGGACGTCCCCCCGCATGTCAGTGTGGATGATCGTAGCTGTGCTAAATTTAGCACAGCTACGATCAACTGAATTACCTCCTATGACCTGGCCTGTCAGTGTGCTTTGAGGACCGAGGATGGGAATGCCTGCCTTAATATGATAACTTTATATCCTGTGTTTTCTATATACTCTTCTGTGCTGTTTGCTTAAACTGACAGATCCTTTACGTATACAGCATACCCTGTCTGCTTGCACATACATTAATTCTGTTTGTTTGATTGGAACAGGAAAAGCTGTTGTCCCACACTACTCTTGGAGAGGAGCAGTGACAAGTAAAACATCATAGTTAATCTTAATTTATTGATCTACACCTAATACTAGATTTGATATTTCTTATGATGTTCTTTTATAGGGACATTTCCGATCCTTGAGTAAGGTATAGGCTAACTGAAGATTTACCAAGTGTGCCCAATAATAATTAAAATATTATTATTTTTTTGTCTTGTAAGTGCGATATAATTTTTGACAATTTCACGCAAATCTATCTGTATGTTAAAACGTTTTTGTACTATATGTTTGTATAGTTTACATTACAATGTGTCATTTTTACTACACATCAGTAAACTGGATCTTAGCTGAATTTAAGGTTAAGATTTGAAATAGTGTTTTCAAATATTTCAAAAAGACGATCATAATAATAATTTAAAAATAATAAATCAGTACCCTGAAATCACATGTTATTTTTGTCTGGTTTTTTTTTTGTTTGTTTGTTTTATTATAGTGTTTGTACTTTACACTGGTGTCACTTAAGCTTAAATACATTCAGGGTTAGCGTTCAGGCTCAAGTAAAGAGAAATTAAAGTTGTGTAGTGGGTACTGGAAGGATTCTTATGCTTTTCTTTAAGAGGTGAAGATGCAAGATAAGATAGCTTGCAATGAAGAATTGATATGAAGACAGAATTCGTCAGTGAGGGGATGTTCACAGATATTATGAGACTGGATAGTTTGTATAAGCAGTACAATTACTGTAGGCGGAAGACAATAATTTATAAGTGTCCATGACAAACTGTAAATAACGATCAAAATCTTACAAGAGCTGAAGTAATTGATCAAGCCATGAAAGCAATGGTTAGGTCGCTAACTTTAGACATTGTAGTATGCAGTATATTTTGTTAAAACTCTCACAAATATTAATATTTTTCAAATAGCAGTTTTCAAGTAAACCTATTACATCTGCTTATGATTTGCTTACATTGAAATAATCTACTATGAGTGCAGGTAATGGTACAGCAGTGTAAGCAGGGTTCTAAGGCAGGCACAGGATAATATTGCAATTATACAGTATCAGTTATTTATTTTTTACAACACTCTCCTTTTGTGGGTGAGAGCCCTTTCCCAGTATATTGGTTGTTGATCTAGTGTGTAAATCTGAGGTTATGGGTTGGAAATAGTGTCTACTAATGTAGTATATTTTGGAACTGCAATATCCAGAAATGTGCTCATGCTAATAAATTGTTCATACCAAATTGAAAACAAAGAACAGCTTACTGTAGTCATGTATTCTACTTCTGTCTAATTGCCCAAGATGGGAATGAGAGTCAAGGATTCCTTACCATTGATATTATATGGACAGAAGGCAATCAACGTAGGCCCTTAATGGAAAAATTCTTATATCAGACCATAGGAAAGAGAAACATACTGTACATATGGGTAAATTTACTAAAGGTCGAGTTTTATATAAATTTATATTCCAAATATATATACCCTTAATATTTACAGGGTGAACTCCGCAATGTTCTTGCCTTATACACACAAAGTCTAACCAGAAAATTTTTATATTTTCTTGGATACTAAATTGACTTCACATGAATTAGTTTTTCCAAGCAATGAAGAGAGTTTGTACCTCCATTATGTCATTTGTGGTTCCAACTGTGTGCTCAGGGCTCTGATGGAGAAGTCTCACTGAGATGGATGTCACTGTAGTTGGTGTTTTTAGCACAATCAGAAAGTTTTGAAGAATTCCAAAAAATGACCTCTTTCTAACTGAGGATAAAATTGTTCTAAGATCGAATCCAACTGTCAGGAATCGACTTACCAGACTGGCATCCGTCCGCCGCTGCGGACTCCGTCCTGGCTCCCTGCGGTCACCTGTCGCCTATGCCCCTGCCATGGGACATCATCAAGGTCCTGGGAACACTCCTGAGCCAGCGGGCGTGTGCGCGCCGCGTCCCCGCTGGGCCGCGGCGTGGGCGCCGCCATGACAGTTTCCAAACAGCTAGTATGCTGCGGCCAATCCGGTGCGTGGCCGCACCCACTGTCCTTTCCTCCATCCAATCCCTGCACACCATGGGGTATATAGGAGGCTACAGTTTCACCTCACAGGCATCCTGGACTTCGTGTCATTCTGACAACCTGCATGAAAGGATCGGCTCCTGTTTCTCCTGAGTTCCTGGTTCTCTGCTAAGAACTTATACTCCTGGTGATTCTGTTTGCTCCCGTGGAACTTCAAGGCTCAGCAATACCAGCAACCTGCATTGGGCTTCACACTCATCACCACCTTGTGTGCTTCAGCCTGCAGTTGAAGACTAAACTCCAGGTGTGTTCATTCCTCCACCTGTGACACAGCTTGCTGCTGCCAGTGCCTCATCACCTGCACTGTGAGTTGGTCTCCTGCTTATGCTCAGGTTTGCAATATCCATTTACTGCCTTAGTTCTCTGTTTTAAAACCCTGCTCTGGTTCCCAAACCAGAATCATTTCATTGACATTCATTCTGTTGTTTTATTTCCGGATATGATTTCTCAAGTCACCTATCATCCATTACCATAGACTATTTGTTATCATTCCAAGTATTTGACTTTCTCATCTGATATTATTATTTCTGCTGCATTTCTGTTTAAAACTTATCTGCTAATAAAATACCATTGCGCTCATGCGCAAGAACGTGATACAACCTCCTCGTTTCTTTCCTCCTACCTCCACTGACCCACTAGCGCCCCCTCCGGGGACACAGACCAAACACAATCTGACAGTAAGTCCAGGATCGATGGACTCGGATGGTGGACGGAGTGTGGGGTCAGAGGCCTTGCAAAATCTGGTCTCCCGTCTGGATGGTCAAGAGGTTGCGCAGCAGCAGATGCTTCACTTTCTACAAGGGATGTCCTCCCGATTGGATACACTGCAGCAGTCCCTGCCAAGTGTACTCTCACCTACTGTTACCCCAGCACCTGCCAGTGCTGCAAGTTCTTCTATGTCGGCTGCATCAGCTCCAGTGTCACGTCTGCACCTGCCCGTGCCGAGCAAATATGATGGCAGTCCTAAATTATGTCGCGGGTTTCTTAATCAGTGCGAAATACAGTTTGAGTTATTGCCACATAACTTTCCTACACCAAGGTCCAAGGTTGCCTACATCATTTCCTTACTCTCTGGATCTGCTCTGAATTGGGTGTCTCCTCTGTGGGAACGTGCTGACCCTCTGATCAATAACTACTCAGACTTCGTGTCAACCTTTAGACGGATCTTTGACGAGCCTGGTCGTGCAACATCAGCTTCGGCAGACCTGATCCAACTTCGTCAAGGTAACCGAAGCATGGGACAATATGTCATCCAGTTCCAGACGTTGGCTGCAGAAGTCCAATGGAACAACCAAGCTCTGGTAGCAACCTTCTGGCACGGACTTTCGGATCGGATCAAGGACGAACTGGCAACCCGTGACATTCCTGTTCAACTGTCTGACTTGATCTCCCTGTGTATAAAGCTGGACTCTCGCATCCGCGAACGCAATAATGAACGCGCTCGGAGTGAGCCTCGCAGAGTAAGGTTCATACCTTCTGTACAGTTTCAGCCTCCTTCTTCTGACGAGCCTATGCAGGTAAATAGGTCCCGCCTAACCCCTGAGGAGCGGGCAAGAAGAATACGAGAGAGGCTTTGCCTATACTGTGCTGCTGCGGGTCATCAAATTAACTCCTGCACGATGCGTTCGGGAAACGCCAGATCCTG
Source organism: Pseudophryne corroboree (assembly GCF_028390025.1). NCBI lineage: Eukaryota > Metazoa > Chordata > Amphibia > Anura > Myobatrachidae > Pseudophryne > Pseudophryne corroboree. Next base: position 470,605,573 of record NC_086447.1, on the reverse strand, counting down.
ACTTGTAAGGGAGGAGTCAAGTTAGGATCATTCAGTCAAGCTCCTTCTCAACAAGATCTCATTCTTCCAGTAACGCTAGAAACTTCCGTTGGGCTCCAGTCTGCGTCAGCATTAGTGGACTGCGGTGCTGCAGGAAATTTTATCACCCAAGCTGCGGTAAACAAATTTTGCTTGTCTACCTGTGAACTCTCTTATCCTGTATACATTACTGCTGTGGATGGTAGTAGAATCTCTAAAGGGAACATTTCACATCAAACTACCCCAGTGGTTCTGGGAGTTGGATTTCTCCATTCAGAAGTGATCAAGTTCCTGGTCATCCCTCAAGCCACCCAGGAGATTGTCTTGGGCATGCCTTGGCTTCAACTACATAACCCACAGTTCGACTGGACAACGTTGCAGCTTACCTCATGGAGTTCACACTGTCATCATTCCTGCTTAGCCCAAGTGTGTCCCATCAAGTCTACCGAAGTAAAGTCACAGCTAACACTCCCAGCAGCTTATCAAGACTTCGCAGACGTCTTCTGTGAAAAGGCTGCTGATATCCTGCCGCCCCATAGGGAATGGGATTGTCCCATCGATCTCCTTCCTGGCAAGAAGCCACCCAGGGGGCGCACCTACCCTTTGTCTGTTCCTGAAACAGAGGCGATGAGTAATTACATCAAAGAGAATCTTCAGAAAGGATTCATCCGTCCGTCATCATCACCCGCTGGTGCAGGTTTCTTCTTCGTCAAAAAGAAGGATGGTGGATTACGTCCATGCATTGACTATCGGGGTCTCAATGACATTACCATCAAGAATAGTTATCCTCTACCACTTATTACCGAACTTTTTGATAGAGTTAAGGGGGCTCGCATCTTCACCAAGTTAGATCTCCGCGGTGCCTATAATCTCATCAGAATCCGGAGTGGTGACGAGTGGAAGACAGCCTTCAACACTCGAGATGGCCATTATGAATACCTGGTAATGCCATTTGGGTTAAGTAATGCTCCAGCAGTATTCCAACACTTCGTGAACGAGATCTTTCGTGATGTCCTGTATAAGTACCTTGTTGTTTACTTAGATGATATTCTTATTTTTTCTCAAGACCTTCCATCTCATCGCCTACAAGTCTGTGAAGTTCTCCGACGTCTTCGTGAGAACCGTCTCTACGGGAAATTATCTAAATGTACCTTCGAAGTTCCCTCTATACCCTTCCTGGGGTATATAATTTCCGGATCGGATCTTCAGATGGACCCGGCAAAATTAGAAGCCATTGCCAATTGGTCCATTCCAAACTCCCTCAAATCTATCCAGCGGTTCCTGGGTTTTGCCAACTATTATAGAAAATTTATTCGAGGATTCTCCACTCTCATCGCTCCTATTACCAACCTGACTCGGAAAGGGGCAGATCATTCCAACTGGTCAGAAGAAGCCTTGGCAGCCTTCCGGAAGATCAAGCTAGCCTTTATGTCTGCTCCAGTGCTGTCACAGCCAGATGTCAACAGGCCGTTCGAGTTGGAGGTAGATGCCTCTACAGTTGGGGTTGGAGCTGTTCTCTCCCAGAAGGGATCTGATGGGAAAGTTCACCCTTGTGGATTCTTTTCTCGCAAGTTTCTTCCCGCAGAAGCTAACTACTCCGTGGGAGATCAAGAGTTACTGGCAATCAAACTGGCTCTCGAGGAATGGAGATATCTCCTAGAAGGGGCTAAACATCCGTTTAACATCTTCACGGATCATAAAAACCTGCTATACCTAAAAGCAGCTCAGTGCCTTAACCCTCGCCAGTCCAGGTGGGCTATGTTTTTCTCACGTTTTAATTTTAGGCTTCATTTCCGCCCAGGTTCACAGAATGTGAAAGCCGACGCATTATCCCGGTCCATGGAATCAGAAGAGGGAACATCTGACTCTGTGCCACATTCCATCTTGAGTCCCGTGGTTTTCGCTGCCTCTCAAGTCTCTCCAGCTCCACCTCCGGGTAAGACTTTTGTTTCCCCAGAACTCCGTCCCAAGTTGCTAGCTTGGGCCCACCAATCCAAGTTCACTGGTCATCCTGGTGTCCTGAAGACATTCAAGTTCCTTTCTGCGTCATATTGGTGGCCGAAGATGAAAGTGGACATCCAGGATTTCGTGGCATCCTGTCCGAAATGTGTGCAGCACAAGACTCCTCGTCAGTCTCCAGCAGGTCAGTTACAACCCTTATCTGTCCCTAATCGTCCTTGGTCTCACCTATCAATGGATTTTATCACTGATCTTCCACCTTCTCAGGGACATAACACTATTTGGGTTGTAGTGGACAGATTTTCCAAAATGGCTCATTTCGTTCCTCTCCAGGGTCTCCCTTCTGCCCCGAAACTTGCCCAGATCTTCCTACAGGAGATCTTCCGTTTACACGGTTTACCCTCCGAAATAATATCTGATCGGGGGGTACAGTTTGTAGCGAGGTTTTGGAGGGCCCTCTGTTCTGCCATGCAGATAAAATTGAAATTCTCGTCATCATACCATCCTCAGACGAATGGGCAGACAGAGAGAGTCAACCAAGAACTTGAGACTTTTCTAAGGTTATATGTGACATCCTCCCAGGATGATTGGTTCAATCTGCTCCCATGGGCCGAGTTTGCCCATAACTTTCGTTACCACACTGCTACAGACACGACACCATTCTTTGCAGTCTACGGGCAACATCCCCGAGTACCTGAATTCCAAGAACTCCCTCACTTGGATGTTCCTGCTGCCACTACTGCTCTGACTCAGTTTTCCTCCATTTGGAAAAGAATTCATGTTTCCCTCAAAAAAGCCTCCAGTCGATACAAGATCTACGCCGACCGCAAGAGACGTGCGGTTCCCCATTTGAAACCGGGGGACAGGGTTTGGTTATCAACCCGCAACCTTCGTCTCAGGGTCCCATCCATGAAGTTTGCACCACGCTTCATTGGTCCTTACCCTATTGAGAGTGTCATCAACCCAGTGGCTTACAAGTTGAAATTACCACCTTCACTTCGTATTTCTAATGCCTTTCACATTTCTCTCCTCAGACCTCTAATCCTAAACCGCTTTCAGAATACTCTTCCAGTAGGTCCCAAGGTTCGAACTCAGCGGGGCGTGGAATTTGAGATCAATAAGATTCTGGACTCCCGTTGCCGGTATGGACGTCTCCAGTACCTGGTCGATTGGTTCGGTTATGGCCCAGAGGAGAGAAGCTGGGTGAATTCATCTGATGTCCATGCTCCTAGGTTGGTCCGTGTCTTCCACAGCACTCATCCCTCCAAACCACGTGGGTGTTCGGTGTCCACCCCTAAAGGAGGGGGTACTGTCAGGAATCGACTTACCAGACTGGCATCCGTCCGCCGCTGCGGACTCCGTCCTGGCTCCCTGCGGTCACCTGTCGCCTATGCCCCTGCCATGGGACATCATCAAGGTCCTGGGAACACTCCTGAGCCAGCGGGCGTGTGCGCGCCGCGTCCCCGCTGGGCCGCGGCGTGGGCGCCGCCATGACAGTTTCCAAACAGCTAGTATGCTGCGGCCAATCCGGTGCGTGGCCGCACCCACTGTCCTTTCCTCCATCCAATCCCTGCACACCATGGGGTATATAGGAGGCTACAGTTTCACCTCACAGGCATCCTGGACTTCGTGTCATTCTGACAACCTGCATGAAAGGATCGGCTCCTGTTTCTCCTGAGTTCCTGGTTCTCTGCTAAGAACTTATACTCCTGGTGATTCTGTTTGCTCCCGTGGAACTTCAAGGCTCAGCAATACCAGCAACCTGCATTGGGCTTCACACTCATCACCACCTTGTGTGCTTCAGCCTGCAGTTGAAGACTAAACTCCAGGTGTGTTCATTCCTCCACCTGTGACACAGCTTGCTGCTGCCAGTGCCTCATCACCTGCACTGTGAGTTGGTCTCCTGCTTATGCTCAGGTTTGCAATATCCATTTACTGCCTTAGTTCTCTGTTTTAAAACCCTGCTCTGGTTCCCAAACCAGAATCATTTCATTGACATTCATTCTGTTGTTTTATTTCCGGATATGATTTCTCAAGTCACCTATCATCCATTGCCATAGACTATTTGTTATCATTCCAAGTATTTGACTTTCTCATCTGATATTATTATTTCTGCTGCATTTCTGTTTAAAACTTATCTGCTAATAAAATACCATTGCGCTCATGCGCAAGAACATGATACAACCTCCTCGTTTCTTTCCTCCTACCTCCACTGACCCACTAGCGCCCCCTCCGGGGACACAGACCAAACACAATCTGACACCAACTTTCTTACCAAAGGTGGTATCTACATTTCATTTTGTTTGACCATTGTTTTTACCCACTGTCAATGGAGAGTAAAAATAAGATACTAGATTTAATGAAGGCATTTAGTGTGTATTTGTCCAGGACCAAAAATCTTAGGAACAGATGTTAGTTATTTTTTATTTCAGCAAAGCCCAAAAAGGTTATACTCCTTCCAAACAAGCCCCTTGTAGATTGTTATAGAAGTCAAGATACAGGCATACAAGAAAGAGTTTCAGAAATACTACAAAAAAAAAAGTTTTTAGGTATAAAAACCAAGGACTGGTCAAATTTTAAAATAAACCCTTTTGAGGGAGGAAATGGTTGTTTTCACCTTGCGCCTACTTTCACCTATTAATAGGGTTACCTTTGACAATAACCCAGTTGGAGGAGCCTGTTTATGAGGTTTTACCACATTACAATACTTTTCAAATTATTATTATTATTCTTAAAAAGGGAAATTGTTAAATATATGGGATCTGTCATAGCTCGCTAGCTTTCTTCAACAGAGTTTTCAAATAGTCCGCTGTCAGTATCAAGACAGTGAATAAGTTATCTTATCAGAGAGGCAGCAGAAGATTTTGAAACAGCTCACCTCTTAGGCACAATGTTTTCACCTGCAAGCCGATTTGTTGACTAAATATTAGGCATGGAGAGAGGGAATTGGACTCCCCGGTTATTGTCCTTGGAGATTTTTAACAAGGGAAATCTTACAATCTCTCCAAATATAAACAGCTAATTAAATGTCCAGCCAGGGAGGAGGTGGTTTTGGGTTACTTATCAGAAGAGATTATCATGTGTTCCCATGAGCAGATCTGGGACTATATGAGCACGCTCTTATTCATCTGATCCTGGCATATAGGCAGAAACCTAAACCTGCCGTGGGGGGGAAGAATTGGAACAACATAGAAGCAGTGGAGGTACTGCGTGACTGCCTTGAAAACAGCCTGGAAAATGTTTAGGGCTGTCTCCAATAGCCTGAATAAATATACAGATTCTGTGACCTCATACATCAGTTTTTGTGAGGGTGCTTGTATTCCAACGTGCACCAGGGTGAGTTGCAACAATGACCAACCCTGGTTCACAGCAAGACTCAGACAGCTTCATCTGAAGAAGGAGATAGCATTCAAGAGTGGAGACAGGGACAGGTTTTTATTGGCTGAGTCCTCGTTTGGCAAGGCGATCAAGAAGGCCAAACGACAGGTGTCTGAGAAGCTGGAACAGAAATTCTCTGCCAATGACGCCTTATCAATCTGGAAGGGATTTAGGGAGATTAAACTACAAAGCCAAATCCCCCCCACTCTATGAATGATCTCAAACTCACAGATGACCTGAATGAGTTCTATTACAAATTTGACAGACAATGGAACAGTCCTGACGTTGAGCCACATACTCAGCCTATCCCCACAGCTATCACACCCTTTCGTCCCAGTCTGAACAGAGACAATACCCCTATCCACATAATGGACTCAGATGACTACCTCCTCTCCCCCATTGCACCTCTCTCACTTCAGGAGAGAGACATTAACAAACTTTTTAAGAGACAGAACCCACATAAGGCAGCTGGACCAGATGCTCTCTCCCCCTTGCGTTGAACAATTGTGAGGACCAGCTATCCCCAGTGTTTGCAGACGATACCGGGGTCGGTGGCAGAGGTGATGCAGGTTCTGGGAGTCGGGAGTGCGGGGACCTAATGGTAGGAGTCGCCTCTGTGTCTGCAGTATAGGAGGTGGCCATGTTGGAGACCAAATGCAGAACCTGTGAGCACCTGTGGGTGAGTGTTAGCCAATCCCGTGCCTGTGCTGCCTATAAATAGACTGGGATTATTTCACTCTTGGCCAATGCTTTGTTGTAGCTACTCTGTACCCTAGCTCTATGCTCTCCCAGTGATTTTCTGGGTGATTCCAGTGGTCCTCATATTGCCTCCGCTCCCAGAGGTCTGCCTGCAGCCTTCACCGCAAGTGATCCACCAGCTCCCTGCTGTGCTGTCAGTCAATTGCTTTCCAAGTGGCAATAAGTGGATTCCTGGAGTCCCGTGAGAGGTTACCCTGTTCATTCAGTGACTGCCTGCTATAATCACACAACCTGTGTAAGATTCTACTTAATCCTGGTCCTCGTTTACTCATCTCTCCGTTAACCCATTCCTCACTGTTGTCTTCTGCTGCAGCTCTTCACAGTGTTTCAAGTATAATCTTCACAACCTGCAAGTACTTCTTTCAGTATTGTATCTACGTTTTTGCATCAATCAAAGAATTCTTCACAGTTCTCTAGTTCAGCCTTTAAGCGTCAGTAACAAGTCTTCACAGTTATTCATCTTTGTCTACAATATCCAGTTAACACATCTTTACAGTTTGGCACCAATCTTTGATTTATATTGGATAATTCTTCACTGATCTTCAGGCACGTTTTATCTTATTCATATGAACATTTCGTCAATGCATCTTTAATACAGATCATGCTTATCGTTATGCCATTCATTGCAGTACATCAGTTTATATATGGTGTCTAATGATTGTCATTTAACTCCTAACTGGAATTGTAGCTTTCTAATAAATATATGAAACTGAACTTTCTTCGTCCTCCCTGTTTCCACCATACTCCGGCACCAACACCTTCGGTTGGTCCAAGGTTAATGGATTCACAAAATCAGTCGGTCTTGACAGAGGACACATCTTGAATACTGTGCACAATTTTGGGCACCATACTACAAAAAGGCTCTCCTGGAACTAGAAAAGGTTTAGAGGCATGCAACCAAACTGATTAAGGGGATTGAGATGCTGGAATACGAGGAAAGGTCTGCTAGGCTAGGCATGTTTACACTGGAAAAGAGGAGATTAAGAAGGGACATGATTAACATTTACAATATATAAGGGGACAATACAAAGAGCTTGCAGAGGATCTGTTTTTTTTATAAGATCGACACAGAGGACACGTGGACATCCGCTTAGGTTAGAGGAGAGGAGATTTCGCACACAGGCGAAAAGGTTTCTTCACAGTAAGGACAATATGTGTTTGGAATTCCCTGCCTGAGAGAGTAGTAATGGCAGACTCGGTCAATACTTTTAAGAATGGGCTATATAAATTCCTAATGGATAAGGATATACAGGGTTATGGTGGGTAGTTCAAGCACTATAGTTAACAAAAGAGGAATAAACACAACGGCCGACACTCACATCAGATAAAATTAGTCCTAAAAATAATACAGCGTGGGAGACCACAAAGAGGTTGAACTTCATGGACAAATTGTCTTTTTTCAACCTCAGAAACTATGTTACTATGTTTTATAGACATCCTCAACACTTTTCTGGTTGCTTCAAAACATCTACCATTATCCCAGTTCCTAAAAAAGCCAAGGATCTCAGGCATTAATTACTACAGACCAGTCACTCTCTGACCTCTGTGGTAATGAAGACATTTGAGTGCCTCATGCTGACCCAACTCAAGGAAACCACCAAATTCCTTCTTGACCCAGTGCAGTTCGCCTACAGAGCCAACAGGTTAGTAGATGACACAGTTAACATGAGACTCAATTTCATCCTCCAGCATCTATTCTCTCCCAACACCTATGCCAGAATCTTTTTTGAGGACTTCAGCTCTGCATTCAACATCATTGTCCCAGTCCTTCTCCAAGACAAACTTTCCCAGCTGAGCGTGGCTGAGCCCATCTGCAGTTGGATCACTGATTTCCTGACAGAGAGGAAACAGTGCGTGAGGCTGTGTAAGCTAGTCAGACCATCAGCACTGGAGCCTTTCTACACTAACAGCTGCATCTCTACTCACCCATCAGGCAAACTCTTGAAAGTCTACAGATGAGACACCCTATTTGGATTAATGTCCAATGGAGATGAGTCTGCCTACAGAAGGGAACTTGATTATTTGGTTTCCTGGCACAGCCAGAACCACCTGGAGCTAAATGCTCAAAAATCTGTGGAGATGGTAGTAGATTTCAGGAGGAACTCAGCGCTGACTGTCCCCTCATCATATGTGACTTCCTAGTTAACTCTGTAGAGTCATTCAGATTTCTGGGGACTATTATCTCCAAGGATCTTAGGGGGGAGGAGAACATAATCTCCAGCATTAAGAAGGTACAGCAGAAGATTATCTTCCTGAGGCAGCTGAAGGAATTCAACCTGCCACAGAAAATGATGATCCAGTTCTACATTGCCATCATTGAGTCCATCCTCCGTTCATCAATCACCGTCTGGTACGCTGCTTCAAATGCCAAGGACAAAGGCAAACTGCAGCGGATCATACAGTCAGCTGAGAAGGTTATCAGATGCGACTTGCCATCTCCTTGGCTCATACCACTCCAGGAATAAGAAGAGGGCAGGGAAAATCTTCGTCCCCCCTACCCACCCCAGTCATCACCTTTTTATATTGCCATCTGGTAAAAGGGTTTTGGTCTATCAAGATCAAAGCCTCACACCTCATCAAAGTTTCTTCTGCATCGCAGTGGGGCACATCAACAAGTCCCTCTGCCTCTCACTGACTATGGGATTTACCACCTTACCTCAATTCCATCCTTGATTTATACAAGTGTATGATATTGTATTTATATTTATTGTAATTTTTATTGTATTTTTACCTTTTTAGCTATATCTTGTTAATGCACCAACCTCACCAAGTTAATTTCCTTGTATGTGCAAATGTACTTGGCAGTGGCGGAACTAGCGAGCGATGGGCCCAGGTGCGACAAAATGCTTTGGGGCCCCCCATCCCATCCAAGTCACCCCCTCACCCCTGGAGAGGATCTGGTGAGGGGAACCTGCTCAGGGCCAGAGAAATGGATACCTAGCAACAGTGCCGTAACTAGACATTTTAGCACTGTGTGCAAGAAACTGCATCGGAGCCCCACCCCTACATGCAAAATAGGGGCAGTGTGCGCCGTAGGCACGTGTAAAAATACATAGGGGCGTGGCTTCGTGGGGAAGGGGTGTGGCCACAAAATAATACCAATTCATAAAACGGTGCACAGTAGTCTCCATTATTCAAATTACGCCACACAGTAGCACCACTACACCAGGTAGAGACCCTTTTACACCTTACGGCGGACAGATTCCCCTTTTTACACACAGCGGCAGACAGCATGCCCTTTTTACACAGCGGCAGACAGCGTGCCCTTTTTACACATAACGGCAAACAGCGTCCCCTTTTTACACATAACGGCAGACAGCGTGCCCTTGTTACACATAACTGCAGACAGCGTGCCCTTGTTACACATAGCGGCAGACAGCGTACACTTTTTACACATAACGGCAGACAGCGTCCCCTTTTTACACAACGGCAGACAGCGTCCCCTTTTTACACATTACGGCAGACAGCATCCCCTTTTTACACATTACGGCAGACAGCATGCCCTTGTTACAAATTACGGCAGACAGCGTCCCCCTTTTTACACATTACGGCAGGCAGATTCCCCCTTTTTACACATTGCGGCAGACAGTGACCCCTTTTTACACATTGCGGCAGGCAGATTCCCCCTTTTTACACATTACGTCAGGCAGATTCCCCCTTTTTTACACATTACAGCAGATAGTCCCCCTTTTTGCACATAAAGAAAGAAAGAATTATACTTACTCTCTCCGCTGGCTCAGGCTCCTTGGTGGAGCTTCTGGCAGAGATTCCAGGCAGGAGGAGGAGGAGGAGGGAGGTGGAGGAGGGAGCCGCAGCAGCGCTGTGTTATTGGTGGAGGCGCTGCTGCTGCTGTCCCTCTGCTTGACTATAGGCTGTTCTCCGCCGCTGTGAATGCTGGGATGCGCTTCACAGCGGCGGAAGAAAGCCTATAGTGAAGCAGAGGGACAGCAGCAGCAGCGCCTCAACCAATAACACAGCGCTGCTGCAGCTCCATCCTCATCCTCCCTCCTCCTTCCCCCGTACCGCTGCGCTCCTCTCCTCTCTCTCCGGGCGGCTGTGTGCTGCGGGCAGCGGTTGCCCGCAGCACACAGCGGCATGTAATGAGTCAGTTTGACTCATTACATGCTCTGGGCCCCTGGACAGTGGTGGGCCCCAGTGCAACGCACTGGTTGCACTGGCGGTAGTTCCGCCTCTGGTACTTGGCAATAATGAGAATTCTGATTCAGAGCTAGACTACAACTCCCATCAGCTCCTGCGCATCCAAGCTGTTATAGCAGCTATGCTGCAGTAGAAGTTTTATTGTCATGGTGTTATCGACTTTGTTGAAAAATTCACTCATAAAAAAAAAGTTGCTTCAGGGCCTCTCCAAGATTAGGGGCTTAACCTTTAGGGGCCCTGAAGCTTAACCTTTATTCATTTCAATGTAGATCCGCCACTGCATTCTAGAACTGTTTCTCCAAAGACCCATATTTTCTTTGAGTTGGCATAAACTGCTTTGACTGAAAACCAATTGAAGACCTCTTTGGAATTTTGATTGCAAAAGGTATTAGTCATAGCAGTATTGTGTAACTGAAGTTAAAAAGCTATGTTCAGCTCTTTGGGATATATATCCAACTTCTGGCAGGAACCACCCCCCCCCCCCCCCCCCCCTCCACCATGGGACACCATAACTTAATGGTGACAATTGCAGCAGCAGGAAGGAAGACCACGTTTGGAGCCCGAAAAAACACAGAAATAAAGAGGATGATCTCTCACATAGGAATAATTATAATCGATATGGACCTTTGAGAGAACATAAACGTTTCTTAGACCCAAAACCAGCTCTTTCCCCACACTGGTAATTAAACGTAAACAGCGAGGGAAAAGAGCTCATCAGAACCATAATGTGAATAAAAATAAAAGTAAATGTAGACAAACCTCTGTCCATAGAATCTACTGTAACTAGGACAGAAGTTATAAAAGAAAGTAATAAAAGTAAGGTGTATAATTGAAGTGACTTTGGAGGTAATTCAGAGTTGATCGAAGCAGCAAATTTGTTAGCAGTTGGCCAAAACCATGTGCACTGCTGGTGTGGCAGATATAACATTTGCTGAGAGAGGAATAGCCACGGATTCATGTGCTTTTGTCAGAAATGCAGCCAAATCTGACAGGTTTTGGCCCCGTTTCCGACAATCTCAATCCGACAAAAAAATTTGGATTGAGTTTATGAGATGGTAAGCGGGGTGAGGGAGGGGAGAGTGCTTACCGTTGAGCAGGTAGTTATGACTGGTGTCCCCCCGGCCAGGCTCCTCTCTCCTGGCAACGCTCCCTGACTGGCACTGGGCTACATGTCTCCCATCAGCTGCTCCCTCCAGCTGCTCCCGTTGCAGCTCCCTTCATGGTTCCAGCTGCGGCTGCTTCTAGCTGCTCCCGCTGCAGCTCCCTTCATGGCTCCTGCTGCATCTCCCTTCACGGCTCCAGCTGCTGCTCCATCCACAGCTCCCACTGCAGCTTCCTCCATGGCTCACTGGATTCCTCCAGCAGCTTCCTGTGATCTCACACACAGGGAGCTGCTGACAGCTGCAGCACAGACAGGACACATGGAACGGCCAAATCCGGCAGTCGGATTTGGCTCAAATCCAACTGTCGGATTTGGCCGCTCACTGAATAGGGCTATTCGGATCCATTTCCGACAAATGCATGTCGGAATGGATCCAACTCTTATTGAATATACCCCATAGTCATTAAACCTGCCGATAAAGGTGAAGGCATTGTAATTTTAAACCGTGATGATTATAACGCAGAGGTTTTTCATCAATTAGCAGAAAACAATACATATATAAGAGGGGATCCATCAGAGAAAATCCAGCAGAAACTAAGTGTTTTATTGGCCCTATATACTTCTAAAATTGTCATTACGGAAAGAGAACAACTGTATAGGACTGTGGACAATCCGTCTATACCGATTCTCTACGTTCTACCAAAAATTCACAAAACCGTGATTAAACCACCCAGAAGGCTTATAGTGGCAGGAATGAATTCTATCTTAGCTAATTTGTCTCATTTTATTGATCACTTATTGCAACCCTTAGTGGTTAAAACCCCTGCATATTTAAAGAACACCATTGCGGTCATCAACAAACTAAGTTCTATTACTTGGAAACCCAGTGTCATACTTGTTACAGCAGACGTAATGTCGCTATATACAATTATAGATCACGATAAGAGCATAGAAGTGGTCAAATTTTATCTGGAACAAGAATCTATACCAGTGGATAAGAAAAGCTTTAAATTGGAGGGTATTTCAATTATATGATTTTTTTTTTTTTAAATACGGTTCTTTCTATTTGCAATTGAAGGGTATAGCCATGGGCACCAAACTCGCGCCCAGTTATGCTAACTTATTTATGTCACATTGAGAGGAGCATAACGTTTGGGGACACTTCTCAGGGTGCGGGTCTGGTGTCATGGTTTCGATATATAGAGAATGTGCTCTTCCTATGGAAGGGAGACCGGATATCGCTGGATAATTTTTGTGATGCTTTGAATTTGAATGATTGCAATATTAATCTTACTTTTGATAAGAATGCGACTCAGGTTAATTTTTTAGATCTTACCATATATGTAGAAGATGGTCAGCTTTTAACTAAGAACTTTTCCAAGCCCACTGATTGTAATTCTTTTATTGACTGCAGGAGAAATCATCATAGCAACTGGCTGAGGAGCATACCCAATAGCCAATTTCAATTAATAAGACGCAATTGCACTAAGAAGGATGTTTACTTAAAACAATCAGAAAACTTTTATAGCTAAAGGTTTTAACACTGTACAAATTGAAAATACTCATCAGGTATTCTCTACTCTAGGTAGAGCTGTGATGATTGATCCTGAATCTAAAAAGAAAAGGAAGAACGCAACTGTCTGTTATTATGGGTTTTAACAGTCAGTATAAACAGGTTGAACGTATTTTTAATAAACATTGGGGTATCCTAACCAGAGACCCTCTGTTGAAAGGGCACATTATGGACAGACTGTCTTTTACATACTGTAGGGCCCAAAATTTTAAAGAACAATCTTGTCCAAAGTTTCCTTTCACAACAGAGAATAACAGGTGGAATTACCTCTAAAGGTTTTATTGATGCTGAACCTGAAATACACTGCTCAAAAAAATAAAGGGAACACTTAAACAACACATCCTAGATCTGAATGAATGAAATATTCTTATTAAATTGTCAGATTGTGTTCGGTCTGTGTCCCCGGAGGGGGCGCTAGTGGGTCAGTGGAGGTAGGAGGAAAGAGACGAGGAGGTTGTATCACGTTCTTGCGCATGAGCGCAATGGTATTTTATTTAGCAGATAAGTTTAAACAGAAATGCAGCAGAAATAATATATCAGATGAGAAAACACTTGGAATGATAACAAATAGTCTATGGCAATGGATGATAGGTGACTTGAGAAATCATATCCGGAAATATAAAACAACAGAATGAATGTCAATGAAATGATTCTGGTTTGAAAACCAGAGCAGGGTTTTAAAACAAAGAACTAAGGCAGTTGATGGATATTGCAAACCTGAGCATAAGCAGGAGACCAACTCACAGTGCAGGTGATGAGGCACTGGCAGCAGCAAGCTGTGTCACAGGTGGAGGAATGAACACACCTGGAGTTTAGTCTTCAACTGCAGGCTGAAGCACACAAGGTGGTGATGAGTGTGAAGCCCAATGCAGGTTGCTGGTATTGCTGAGCCTTGAAGTTCCACGGGAGCAAAGCAGAATCACCAGGAGTATAAGTTCTTAGCAGAGAACCAGGAACTCAGGAGAAACAGGAGCCGATCCTTTCATGCAGGTTGTCAGAATGACACAAAGTCCAGGATGCCTGTGAGGTGAAACTGTAGCCTCCTATATACCCCATGGTGTGCAGGGATTGGATGGAGGAAAGGACAGTGGGTGCGGCCACGCACCGGATTGGCCGCAGCATACTAGCTGTTTGGAAACTGTCATGGCGGCGCCCACGCCGCGGCCCAGCGGGGACGCGGCGCGCACACGCCCGCTGGCTCAGGAGTGTTCCCAGGACCTTGATGATGTCCCATGGCAGGGGCATAGGCGACAGGTGACCGCAGGGAGCCAGGACGGAGTCCGCAGCGGCGGACGGATGCCAGTCTGGTAAGTCGATTCCTGACAGTACCCCCTCCTTTAGGGGTGGACACCGAACACCCACGTGGTTTGGAGGGATGAGTGCTGTGGAAGACACGGACCAACCTAGGAGCATGGACATCAGATGAATTCACCCAGCTTCTCTCCTCTGGGCCATAACCGAACCAATCGACCAGGTACTGGAGACGTCCATACCGGCAACGGGAGTCCAGAATCTTATTGATCTCAAATTCCACGCCCCGCTGAGTTCGAACCTTGGGACCTACTGGAAGAGTATTCTGAAAGCGGTTTAGGATTAGAGGTCTGAGGAGAGAAATGTGAAAGGCATTAGAAATACGAAGTGAAGGTGGTAATTTCAACTTGTAAGCCACTGGGTTGATGACACTCTCAATAGGGTAAGGACCAATGAAGCGTGGTGCAAACTTCATGGATGGGACCCTGAGACGAAGGTTGCGGGTTGATAACCAAACCCTGTCCCCCGGTTTCAAATGGGGAACCGCACGTCTCTTGCGGTCGGCGTAGATCTTGTATCGACTGGAGGCTTTTTTGAGGGAAACATGAATTCTTTTCCAAATGGAGGAAACCTGAGTCAGAGCAGTAGTGGCAGCAGGAACATCCAAGTGAGGGAGTTCTTGGAATTCAGGTACTCGGGGATGTTGCCCGTAGACTGCAAAGAATGGTGTCGTGTCTGTAGCAGTGTGGTAACGAAAGTTATGGGCAAACTCGGCCCATGGGAGCAGATTGAACCAATCATCCTGGGAGGATGTCACATATAACCTTAGAAAAGTCTCAAGTTCTTGATTGACTCTCTCTGTCTGCCCATTCGTCTGAGGATGGTATGATGACGAGAATTTCAATTTTATCTGCATGGCAGAACAGAGGGCCCTCCAAAACCTCGCTACAAACTGTACCCCCCGATCAGATATTATTTCGGAGGGTAAACCGTGTAAACGGAAGATCTCCTGTAGGAAGATCTGGGCAAGTTTCGGGGCAGAAGGGAGACCCTGGAGAGGAACGAAATGAGCCATCTTGGAAAATCTGTCCACTACAACCCAAATAGTGTTATGTCCCTGAGAAGGTGGAAGATCAGTGATAAAATCCATTGATAGATGAGACCAAGGACGATTAGGGACAGATAAGGGTTGTAACTGACCTGCTGGAGACTGACGAGGAGTCTTGTGCTGCACACATTTCGGACAGGATGCCACGAAATCCTGGATGTCCACTTTCATCTTCGGCCACCAATATGACGCAGAAAGGAACTTGAATGTCTTCAGGACACCAGGATGACCAGTGAACTTGGATTGGTGGGCCCAAGCTAGCAACTTGGGACGGAGTTCTGGGGCAACAAAAGTCTTACCCGGAGGTGGAGCTGGAGAGACTTGAGAGGCAGCGAAAACCACGGGACTCAGGATGGAATGTGGCACAGAGTCAGCTGTTCCCTCTTCTGATTCCATGGACCGGGATAATGCGTCGGCTTTCACATTCTGTGAACCTGGGCGGAAATGAAGCCTAAAATTAAAACGTGAGAAAAACATAGCCCACCTGGACTGGCGAGGGTTAAGGCACTGAGCTGCTTTTAGGTATAGCAGGTTTTTATGATCCGTGAAGATGTTAAACGGATGTTTAGCCCCTTCTAGGAGATATCTCCATTCCTCGAGAGCCAGTTTGATTGCTAGTAACTCTTGATCTCCCACGGAGTAGTTAGCTTCTGCGGGAAGAAACTTGCGAGAAAAGAATCCACAAGGGTGAACTTTCCCATCAGATCCCTTCTGGGAGAGAACAGCTCCAACCCCAACTGTAGAGGCATCTACCTCCAACTCGAACGGCCTGTTGACATCTGGCTGTGACAGCACTGGAGCAGACATAAAGGCTAGCTTGATCTTCCGGAAGGCTGCCAAGGCTTCTTCTGACCAGTTGGAATGATCTGCCCCTTTCCGAGTCAGGTTGGTAATAGGAGCGATGAGAGTGGAGAATCCTCGAATAAATTTTCTATAATAGTTGGCAAAACCCAGGAACCGCTGGATAGATTTGAGGGAGTTTGGAATGGACCAATTGGCAATGGCTTCCAATTTTGCCGGGTCCATCTGAAGATCCGATCCGGAAATTATATACCCCAGGAAGGGTATAGAGGGAACTTCGAAGGTACATTTAGATAATTTCCCGTAGAGACGGTTCTCACGAAGACGTCGGAGAACTTCACAGACTTGTAGGCGATGAGATGGAAGGTCTTGAGAAAAGATAAGAATATCATCTAAGTAAACAACAAGGTACTTATACAGGACATCACGAAAGATCTCGTTCACGAAGTGTTGGAATACTGCTGGAGCATTACTTAACCCAAATGGCATTACCAGGTATTCATAATGGCCATCTCGAGTGTTGAAGGCTGTCTTCCACTCGTCACCACTCCGGATTCTGATGAGATTATAGGCACCGCGGAGATCTAACTTGGTGAAGATGCGAGCCCCCTTAACTCTATCAAAAAGTTCGGTAATAAGTGGTAGAGGATAACTATTCTTGATGGTAATGTCATTGAGACCCCGATAGTCAATGCATGGACGTAATCCACCATCCTTCTTTTTGACGAAGAAGAAACCTGCACCAGCGGGTGATGATGACGGACGGATGAATCCTTTCTGAAGATTCTCTCTGATGTAATTACTCATCGCCTCTGTTTCAGGAACAGACAAAGGGTAGGTGCGCCCCCTGGGTGGCTTCTTGCCAGGAAGGAGATCGATGGGACAATCCCATTCCCTATGGGGCGGCAGGATATCAGCAGCCTTCTCACAGAAGACGTCTGCGAAGTCTTGATAAGCTGCTGGGAGTGTTAGCTGTGACTTTACTTCGGTAGACTTGATGGGACACACTTGGGCTAAGCAGGAATGATGACAGTGTGAACTCCATGAGGTAAGCTGCAACGTTGTCCAGTCGAACTGTGGGTTATGTAGTTGAAGCCAAGGCATGCCCAAGACAATCTCCTGGGTGGCTTGAGGGATGACCAGGAACTTGATCACTTCTGAATGGAGAAATCCAACTCCCAGAACCACTGGGGTAGTTTGATGTGAAATGTTCCCTTTAGAGATTCTACTACCATCCACAGCAGTAATGTATACAGGATAAGAGAGTTCACAGGTAGACAAACAAAATTTGTTTACCGCAGCTTGGGTGATAAAATTTCCTGCAGCACCGCAGTCCACTAATGCTGACGCAGACTGGAGCCCAACGGAAGTTTCTAGCGTCACTGGAAGAATGAGATCTTGTTGAGAAGGAGCTTGACTGAATGATCCTAACTTGACTCCTCCCTTACAAGTCAGGATCTGGCGTTTCCCGAACGCATCGTGCAGGAGTTAATTTGATGACCCGCAGCAGCACAGTATAGGCAAAGCCTCTCTCGTATTCTTCTTGCCCGCTCCTCAGGGGTTAGGCGGGACCTATTTACCTGCATAGGCTCGTCAGAAGAAGGAGGCTGAAACTGTACAGAAGGTATGAACCTTACTCTGCGAGGCTCACTCCGAGCGCGTTCATTATTGCGTTCGCGGATGCGAGAGTCCAGCTTTATACACAGGGAGATCAAGTCAGACAGTTGAACAGGAATGTTACGGGTTGCCAGTTCGTCCTTGATCCGATCCGAAAGTCCGTGCCAGAAGGTTGCTACCAGAGCTTGGTTGTTCCATTGGACTTCTGCAGCCAACGTCTGGAACTGGATGACATATTGTCCCATGCTTCGGTTACCTTGACGAAGTTGGATCAGGTCTGCCGAAGCTGATGTTGCACGACCAGGCTCGTCAAAGATCCGTCTAAAGGTTGACACGAAGTCTGAGTAGTTATTGATCAGAGGGTCAGCACGTTCCCACAGAGGAGACACCCAATTCAGAGCAGATCCAGAGAGTAAGGATATGATGTAGGCAACCTTGGACCTTGGTGTAGGAAAGTTATGTGGCAATAACTCAAACTGTATTTCGCACTGATTAAGAAACCCGCGACATAATTTAGGACTGCCATCATATTTGCTCGGCACGGGCAAGTGCAGACGAGACACTGGAGCTGATGCAGCCGACATAGAAGAACTTACAGCACTGGCAGGTGCTGGGGTAACAGTAGGTGAGAGTACACTTGGCAGGGACTGCTGCAGTGTATCCAATCGGGAGGACATCCCTTGTAGAAAGTGAAGCATCTGCTGCTGCGCAACCTCTTGACCATCCAGACGGGAGACCAGATTTTGCAAGGCCTCTGACCCCACACTCCGTCCACCATCCGAGTCCATCGATCCTGGACTTACTGTCAGATTGTGTTCGGTCTGTGTCCCCGGAGGGGGCGCTAGTGGGTCAGTGGAGGTAGGAGGAAAGAGACGAGGAGGTTGTATCACGTTCTTGCGCATGAGCGCAATGGTATTTTATTTAGCAGATAAGTTTAAACAGAAATGCAGCAGAAATAATATATCAGATGAGAAAACACTTGGAATGATAACAAATAGTCTATGGCAATGGATGATAGGTGACTTGAGAAATCATATCCGGAAATATAAAACAACAGAATGAATGTCAATGAAATGATTCTGGTTTGAAAACCAGAGCAGGGTTTTAAAACAAAGAACTAAGGCAGTTGATGGATATTGCAAACCTGAGCATAAGCAGGAGACCAACTCACAGTGCAGGTGATGAGGCACTGGCAGCAGCAAGCTGTGTCACAGGTGGAGGAATGAACACACCTGGAGTTTAGTCTTCAACTGCAGGCTGAAGCACACAAGGTGGTGATGAGTGTGAAGCCCAATGCAGGTTGCTGGTATTGCTGAGCCTTGAAGTTCCACGGGAGCAAAGCAGAATCACCAGGAGTATAAGTTCTTAGCAGAGAACCAGGAACTCAGGAGAAACAGGAGCCGATCCTTTCATGCAGGTTGTCAGAATGACACGAAGTCCAGGATGCCTGTGAGGTGAAACTGTAGCCTCCTATATACCCCATGGTGTGCAGGGATTGGATGGAGGAAAGGACAGTGGGTGCGGCCACGCACCGGATTGGCCGCAGCATACTAGCTGTTTGGAAACTGTCATGGCGGCGCCCACGCCGCGGCCCAGCGGGGACGCGGCGCGCACACGCCCGCTGGCTCAGGAGTGTTCCCAGGACCTTGATGATGTCCCATGGCAGGGGCATAGGCGACAGGTGACCGCAGGGAGCCAGGACGGAGTCCGCAGCGGCGGACGGATGCCAGTCTGGTAAGTCGATTCCTGACATAAATACTTTGTTCTTTACATAGTTGAATGTGCTGACAACAAAATCACACAAAAATTATCAATGGAAATCAAATTTATTAACCCATGGAGGTCTGGATTTGGAGTCACCCTCAAAATTAAAGTGGAAAAACACACTACAGGCTGATCCAACTTTGATGTAATGTCCTTAAAACAAGTCAAAATGAGGCTCAGTAGTGTGTGTGGCCTCCACGTGCCTGTATGACCTCCCTACAACGCCTGGGCATGCTCCTGATGAGGTGGCAGATGGTCTTTTGAGGGATCTCCTCCCAGACCTGGACTAAAGCATCTGCCAACTCCTGGACAGTCTATGGTGCAACGTGGCATTGGTGGATGGAGCGAGACATGATGTCCCAGATGTGCTCAATTGGATTCAGATCTGGGGAACGGGCGGGCCAGTCCATAGCATCAATGCCTTCGTCTTGCAGGAACTGCTGACACACTCCAGCCACATGAGGTCTAGCATTGTCTTGCATTGGATGACAACTTCCGGTAAAAAAGCTGCCACGCGATGACGACTTCCGGGTGACGCATTTCCGGAAGGGACACACGGAATACAGAGCGGGAGTCTTCAATAGTGTTAAAAGAAGGAATGGACTTGGGGAATGGAGAGGGTTACATGTATAGGATAGGAATATTAGTTTGCAGTTGATCCATGTCTGGAAATAGGTTTGTGTAAAGTGTAATTGGATGGGGTATATATAGGTTCAAATGGTAATCCATACAATGCCTTGAGAAAGACACAGGACGTGTCGAAACGCGTTGGCGGGAGGATTATCCTTGGAGAATATTTGGGACTTCACCATTGGATTTGGACTGCGGGTTCCAGGGACGCCTGTGTTTATCATCTTAACCTTGCTGTTTTGTCTGCCGTAAGGTGGACCATTTCAATTGGTGAGAGACCATCTATAATTTCGAGGTTTATGTGTTTTAATGTTTTAATAAAACGGTGTTGCACTATTGGAGTTTGATTTCTCTTTTCGGGTGCACCATGCTGATGAGGAGATTCGATAAAGAGGATTTCTGATGGGCCAGACCTCAGCTTTATAAAAAGTGTGTTTGTCTACCTTTCAGGTAGACCAATCATTCTGGTACGGGAGATTTGATATTTTCCTAATAGTGAAATGCTAAATGAGAAAATGGTATACACTATGTATGTTCTTTTTTCCTTTTCTTTCATGAGCGCTCACGGACTCAAATGGTGATTTTCCTATGACTGTATCTAGTTTGAAGTGACAGGCGACACTTCTTTTCCATTTTGAGACCAGAGGGCAGCCATTTTGGCTCACAGTATTTTATTTAACATTTTTGTTCTATAACAACAATTTTTGTAAGAAAAGAAATCTGAGTAATGTCCTCTGAGAAACTGAAATTTATGTTATAGAATTGCTTCAGATTAAGGTAACTGTGCATATAGAAAGATATTGTATCTTTTCAGGTGCACTGAGTATAGTTACCATTCAGTGGTGCTCCCATGAGTCAAAAGTATATTGAAGAAAAAATACCAAATAAGAGAAAATGGAAAAAGAAGTAGACTCTTGTTTGGGAGCACTCTACCTCAGACGAACTAAGTTATATTAATGTCTTAGGCTGGTAAAATCATGATTTTAATAGGTTCTTATTAAAATATATAGAATTGTCGGAGTTCAAAAATTATTATATGTGATTCAAGACTATTAAGCAAAAATATTTATATCAATTTTAGTAAATAATTAGCGAAAATTGCTATAGTTTAGTGTAAGCCGAAAAAGCTTTAAAATTCACAAAAAAAGGGGGATATCACCTTCTAGTCTCAGTGGTGTCCGTCAAATGAGTATATGACCATCATTCATACTGCAAGAATCCCAAATGGAAAAAGTAGTTGCAGGAAATTAAATCATAGGTCATATGGATCCGAGTACCTATCTGTGACTTAGAATTGGGCAGCAAAATTTATTTGCAGTACCAGGATGTTCCAAGGTGGTCTCCCATCCAAGTACTGGTCCGGCCCTCCACTGCTTAGCTTCCAAGATCGGAAGAGATTGGGCATCTCCAGTGGGGTATGTCCGCAATTTTTTAAGCTAGCCCTTTCATTTGTCACTTTAAATTGGAAATGGAATCGGTCATATTTTCAACAAGAAAAATGAAAAGAAGGGACAGACACACATGTGACAAGCAGGCTCAAAAAGTACAGATTGGATATGACAATTATATGGCAAGAAAGTATCAAGGCCATAGATATCCAATCAAGGTAAATCCTTCCTTATTTGTATTGTACTGTACACCAGTCAATTATGTATAGATAACAAACTCATTCTTGGTTGTACTGTCTAAATAAGACAATAATAAGCATAAATTTATCACCAAGAAAGATCCCAAAATTACTACAAAGAATCCTTTATAGTTAATGGGTTAGCATCTGTATTTTTCTCACAACCAAAGATCCACCATTGGTATATAAATCTCTGAAGTAAACAAAATGAAAGCAAATATTGCAGTAACAGGGTGTTCTAAAGTGGTCTCCCATCCAAGTACCGACCCTGTCCACCACTATATAGCAGTCATGCTCAGATGCAGTTAAGCACCATTAGTGGGGTACATCCGCAATTAGATGCTTATCACTGATTGGTATAATCACCTTTAATTAGTAAATGACCAGGTAGCTCATTAATGGTATCTACAGAGAGTTAAGGTGCATTTGATACCAAGTATATAGATTAAAACTAGGTGTTTCTCAATACAGTTCATGGTTTTTAGAAAAAACATGTTAAGAAAGCAAATAATAAGTGGATAAGTAAAGCATAAATTTATCACCAAGAAAGATCCCAAAATTACTACAAAGAATCCTTATAACCCCCATTGTTATATGATCTACTTGTATTGATTCCACATTAACAACTATGCTCCCTTGTCTTATAGCGGATCGTAGACTTACTTTTGGATTTGTGCACACTAAGACTCTGCATATAACACGTGATCTGATTTGTATATATATCACTATGGTAACTAACTGTGCACCACATCTGCCCTCACGGACTGCGGCTTACTACTGGGGATGTGGCGTGCGATGAGTGATGCGACGCACGCCCCTTGACCACTCTGGAGCATACTGGATTCACCTCCCAGATTGTATACACACAGTGCATGATATGAGCTAACCAATCACCGTGCAACATGTCTCGGCCATGTGACCAGTCGTGGCCACATAACCGAAGTACCTAGAAAAACTACAACAGAGGACATGGTGTCTGGCCAACCAAGGAATGTGTGATATTTTCTGATCACGTGATTGGATGCGGTCACGTGACCGGACTATCTAGAATAATTAGTATTTCTGGGCATTAATTAAATGCATATGAACTGTTGTTTTTAATATAAAAATTATTCTAGTATAAAAGGGACCATATAGGATTATAATAAATATATTTGTATATTATTATTGATGGTTTGGTTTTTTGTTATTATTAATTTACACAGGTGCCACCTAAAGGGGTATATAAGGAGACCCCAGCACACACTCTAACTCAGGGGTGGGCAAACTACGGCCCGCAGACCGATCCTTCCCAGCCCGCTGCCCCGTCAGCCTTCATCAATCATCTCAAGTATGGAGCCGAGTCCTCAGCCCATCAGAGCTCGCGGACCGGCAGCTCCTGATTGGCTGCCGGACCGCGAGCATTGATTGGCTCACGAACCGGCGCCATTATTTGAGATGCCCGCTGCCATGTCCAGCACCCGTCCCTGGCTCCCTGCATCCATGTGCAGACAGTCGGACAGCGCTCAGGGGCTCCTCCTTAATGCCGCTCCCGTGCCTCTGTGTGCTCTACTCTTCCCGGCTGCCCTTATAGCGCTCCCAGGCAGCAGACGTGACGGGGAGGATCAGAGACTGCTGGGGGTCCAGGTACTCTGGATGGTAACAACCCAGCAGCAGCAGCTGGATCCAGGGTCTGCTCCTCTCCCTTCAACTGTCCTGTGCTGGAAGTGGCAAGTAACACAAAGTAACAAGGAGGCAACACTCTGCTGGGCTCCTCCTCCTCCAGGTAAGATTGTGGACTCTACCTGCCTAATGTGTAAATAGGGTGACTCTGCCTGCCATAATGTGTAAAAAGGGGATGCTGTCTGCCGTAATGTGTAAAAAGGGGACTGTCTGCCGTAATGTGTAAAAAGGGGGACTCTGCTGTCGTTATGTGTAAAATTGTCTTGTATTGTTTATACAAGATATTTTGTATGTGGCCCTCGCATATTCACTGGAAGTGTTAAGCGGCCCCCCAGCTGAAATAATTGCCCACCCCTGCTCTATCTTATGCTCCTGAGGAAGCTGGGTGCTCTCTAACAAGTGAAATGCGTTCTTTTTTTTACCCCTCCAGCTACTAATGGATCATTCCTAAAGCTGAGATACCATCAGGGGATTTCTACTACATTCCCGGTAAACCTTTGCTGCTAAATATAGCGACTTTATTAACACATTGGAGAATATCCTAGCCAAGCTCCTTGAATTACATATAGGAGTATACAAGAGGACATTTCTTGATTGTATAATTTATACAGGTGGCAATACATTTTAATTTCTCATAATTATTATTTTTTATTTATATGTGTATTCTAGATAATAAAATTGTGATTATTTAAAGCCAAAAATGTCCATTGTATAGGTTTCTTTACAGACAGCACTGGTACATTCTTTTGTTTCACATATTTTAAGGGACCTCGACCATCTCTCTACTAGCTGCTGCTGACAGCACACTTGTATCTACCTATAAATGATTTGACCTACCAAAATCCGCGGCTTGTGTGCTGCTGCTGCTGCTGCCGCCGCCACCGCGTGGGAGGGAGTGTCCATGGTAATGCCAGTATAGTGACTCAACTTCAGATGTATCATGCAATAAATCGGAGGTACTAAAAACACTCACGATGTGCACCATTTTGCATACCTTTATGATAGATTCTTATTGCAGCACTGACCATCTGTGTATACAACCTACAACACGTGGGACTGCGCATCGGATCAGAATCGGAAGTAAATGACACACTGTACGATTTGACATTTTTCACGTGATTCATTATCCCGATACGTCGAAATCATGTAAAATAAGGCCCAAATCACATCTCAGGGACACACACTCAGTTTAACATAAAAGAAGATGCCAGCCCATCCCCTGCTCCACACAAGTAAAGAAGCAGAGGGTGCAGGATCTGTAGTAAAGGGGGGGCAACTGACACTAAGCCCACCATTATATAGTGTTTCAGAAAGAAGTAAGCCACAATAACTTAGCTAAAGTGGTTGATCACTAGGATACTAGAATTCATGGCACACATTGGCAGGACACTAAAATGGCATACTTTATGTGGTAATGCTCCTGCAGGCCATATTCACAGTTGCAACTTTAGCGATTGTGATATTTACACTACTAGGCCATCCAAGAAGGTTCCACATTAGCTACACATGTGCTATCTCATTAGACCGAACCTCTATTATAAGTTCAGTCCACAGAACTAGATTCTCAGATACAGTAACAGAGGAGGGGGAGGGGCTCAACAAGGCGATGCAATTTATTTTTCCATTTACTTATGATATTTAAAAAATATGTTGTGCTGTTTAAACAGTGTGCTTTGAGATCGTGATCTTTGTGCATCACTTTGATATGCTCTTTACACAATGTCTCTGTTTTCTTGGCAGATTCTGGTCATTCCATTCTCAATCATTCTTCCTGTATCCCCATCCCCAACTAATAAACTAAAAGACTTCATATAAACGTAATGCAATAACTCCAAATAGGGACTTTATCCAACAAGCACATATATATTATCCTATATATGGTAGTAAACTATCTTTTAGAAATATACTAAACATTGCATGCACATAGAAAAGTGACATTAACATGCGTTTCATTTATTGTGTATACCTCGGGTAGATCGGTATTTGAATGGTAACAGTTTCATGTAAATCGGGATACCATAATCCTGTTTTTTTGCAAACTGAATGTGTTGTAAAATAAACTAATTGTTAAATTAGTATTACACTACAGCTTTAAAATATCATATGCATTATATGTATACTTAATAAAACACTAATACATAAATAGTAAATTAAATTAAAGAAATTTGCATTATTAAACAAAGACTGATCCATTGCTGAAATGATTATTCACAAAGGGGTGATTTAGCAAAGGCATACTCTTTCCACCTAGTGGATTTGTGTTAGCTTCCAACAATGAATCGATTTAAATGAGCCTTTTAAACTATTTGTATTTCCTTATTTTTTTCTTGTATTCCCCTAACCATACAATATGGTTGAACACTGATTCACATAGTCGGGATAAATAAATGGCACATATACTTTCAGAAATCTACAGTATGTAGAGGTCATGGTTTATATAAAAAAGATGAAGTTGGATTTTCACCTGCAGTAACCTCATCCTTGCCTCCTTTATTCATTCAAGTTTTAACGATGACATTTAATTCCACTTACATTTTCTTTTCTATTTAAAGTCTGTTAAAATACATATTAAATATTGATTGATATTATGATGAAAGTACTACAGTTCCTTGGTTCCAATGAGGGGTTTCTGCAGGCTAAAACAAGAGATGCCTTTGTTTTCTTTGTTGATTTGGTTTTCTGGTACTATACTTTCCATAGTTCGTTATTTCTCTGCTGCTGTTTTGCGCTGATTTTTTAATAACCCTGTGATCCAAACTAATGCTATGGGCAGCTAAGCCAGTTCTCAGAATATCTGCTTTTCATAACAGATCCTCCTTTAATAATTCAGAGAACAGGTACAACGAGCCCCCTCCACCCCATTCCATTTTCTAGGTACAATTATAGCGGTCACCTCAACAGAGCTTGTGTCTATAAAGGTTCTGTAATCCACATACTATAATTGTTATACTATCTATCTATCTATCTATCTATCTATCTATCTATCTATCTATCTATCTATCTATCTATCTATCTAATCTATCTACATATATTTTATGATAGATAGATAGATAGATAGATAGATAGATAGATAGATAGATAGATAGATAGATAGATAGATAGATAGATAGATAGATAGATATTATTATTGTGGTTTTGAAGCTATACGAGAGGATTAGCAACGCATGTAAGCCTGTCAAATATCTAAGCACCTAGCTCACCCAGAAACAAAGCCCCTCTGCGTGCTACTGTGCGTGTGGAGCAGGGTTCTACAGTCTGCATAGCAGCCAGGGGTTGTCATGCATAGATGGCAGGGTCAGAGTGGGCTCCTCACGTTTTAATTTCTAGAACTCTGAGAAGTTTCGGACATTTCCTTTATTTGCATAGAAAGAAGCTGTGTTAGCGGATATCTTCGCAGTCTTGTGTCCAGCCTTGTGAATAGAAAGGGGCAGGTGGTGTAATGGATTCGTGTTGCAGAATGAGAATAGAGACCTAGGAGAGACTCTACGGCAAATCCTTAATGGCATAATGCACACACAGCTCATATTTAGAACCCACTGCTAGATTTTTTTTCTTCTTTTTAAAACAAGCAAAAGTCATAACATTAGCAATATGAAAGCATGCTTTTATATATAATCTGTATACTTACACACTTATATTTTCACATCTATCGAGGACAGTTGGAAGACACAAGCATGTAGAAATGTCTGACTTATTCTCATTAGGTGGATACTAATTATCAATGAAACACTATTTCACCAAAGGTTACAGTAACTTGTTCATTCCGTGCATAGAACGCTAGCTGGCTAATTATACTCATTTGCACATTTTTGCAGGTGAACATCAATTCGTCGTTTATTTAATTAATTCATCAGAACTTTACATCCCATGTACGTTTGCTATCATTCTCATCCTCTGAGAGAGAGAGCGAGAGAGAGAGATTTATGAGACCATCTGAATATTTGCTGTAAAAAAAATCGTTCCAGTTTAGTTTGTCATTTACAGCACAAATGTATAAGAAACATTTCAAACACGTTATTTGTTATGTAGGATTGCCCTCAGTGTATGACTCTATTGTAAACATGCATTACTATTTAATTTCATTGCATGGTATTATATGGGTTACAATTCATATAATAGGCGTGCTATATGCTGGTGCGCGCGATCACTGTGGCTAGTTCACAGTAGTGCTCTTACTAATCATATGCAACAGGCAGGGACTGTATACAGTGCCTTGATTCACTGTTAGCAAGCAAGAAACTAAACAGATTTTAGATCGTGCTGAATATTTAGCCTATTCACTTCTATACACTATTCTATATCTTATTTAATACAGCAATAAAGATCACTAAAACCTGTTTCTACGATGTAATAGCTGGTATAGCTCATACTATGGAGATAGGAGTATACTGCCCATATGAATTTGTGCTTAAAATGTAAACTAAAGTATGACAATGTTTGTGTTTGTTAGTAATAACAGCTATCCACATCACTAACAGCGTCATAATTGTTCAATATACGTTTATCGGTTCTTCAGAATATCTACACACACACACACACACACACACACACACACACACACACACACACACACACACACACACACAGTGTGTGTATGTATATATATATATATATATATATATACTGTGTGTGTGTGTATATATACATATATATATATATACACGCACGCACGCAGTTAAATGGTACAGTGTATATAGCTGCCATACCTTTGTTGTGATAAGTAAACAATGAAAGTGCCTATCATTGCATTGAAACTGATGTATTGTTAGAATATGAATTGTTTTCTATAAAACAGCTTAACTATCAGTGTACGGAAAGGGTTAAACACGCATTGTACATACATTAGAATCGGCGTAAAGACGACCCGCCCGCTGATTGGGGAGGGCGCTGGCAGAGCCTGGGGTAAATACAGACAAGTAATAGGTTGTAATGCCAAATAATGGAAGACACAGCATTTACCAATCTGATATCTAGGATGACTGTGTCTCCTGCATTATCTTATACCTCTGTAAATAGTTTCAATGCATAACTGAATTGCATGTAAGAAATGGCTTTATTTTTGCAGGTGTAGCAGTCCTCACCTTAATCTAACCAGGGTCATCTAAACGATGCATTGTGATGTACATAGGAGCATTCACGCCGCCGCTAATTATTATTTGCCAACAGAGTAGTTGTACCAACATGTAGTTAATGCGATGATTATTGAGGTTTGATGTTTGTTTCCAGTGTTACTTTTCAATTACTTTTAGTAGTCTGGAGTAGCACCCAGATCACTCTCCGGGTTCCATCCATGTGAGCAATCTATACGGAATATTACTTCTCTAGTAACTGGTATACATGCCACATGAACCACTACAGTATATCATACCTGGGAAATGCTGTGGGCATTGGCACACTGTGCAGTGAACTGATCCATGCGTAGTAATAACAGGTTACGGGCATCACGTGGCAGCCAGCAGCACCAAACACGTAATTCGCGCCATGTCACTTGTCTATAGGACATTATGTTACCATAGAGGGTGCAGCTGAGTGTGTAGTAAAAGATGAATTCTGTAGGAGTCAGCTCTCATGTGCTGCAGCCAGGTGCTGTGTGACAGAGGCCCCACTGTCAGCTGCTAGATCATGGTGCCCCCTCACTTCTCCCATCACCAGCCAGCGGCTAATAGCTAGCCCATAACGCCCAGCACGCACCTGCTTACTGCCCACACGTCTGTGCCATACCAGTGCCAGTCTCTCTCTCTCACTCTCTCGTAGAATCCATACACCCTTAACGTTATGATATAATACCAAGGTGTCATTACTTAGTAAATTTTAGCACAATAAGCAAATTCTTGTTCCGGACATTTGGAGGACCCCCCCCCCCCAGCCATTGAGGGAGGTGACAACATGGGCTACAACAGACTGCACGTCAGCTGGGGCTCCAGGTGGACATAAACTAAACTTATAAGTGTGATGAGCTGTCACGTTCTGGTCAAACACGCACTGACAGCAGCCCCGCCCCGCCCCGCCGCTCGCACAGCGCTCCCGCACACCGCCTATCCCGCTATCACGGCGCCGGCGGCCAGGCACTGACCCAGCACAAGGACAATTCCAGAGGGTCACAGGCCGGGGCCCCGCAATGTGTCCCACCATTACTGCGCCATGGCGGCCGCCAGCCAATCAGAAGACTGCTTGTGGAAGGAGCCGTCCAATGGAGCTGAGCGGGGCTGTGTGAGTGGCAGTGAGGGGGGGATACAGGGAGCTGGACCAAGAATGAAGTTTACTAACTACAGTGCTGGGATAGGAACAAGTTAATGGGCTTCCTCAGCTCGCACTTACCGCTGTGTATCACCCAGGCGCTTCCTCACCGGGGCCGGAGCTGCGCTCCACAGGACACAAGGCAATGAGGTGAGGGGGATATGTAGCTCTCATTCTGTACAGCATTCTATCCTCTTCCACAGGTATAGGACATGATGGGATCATCTACATGTTCCTTCTTCTGTACTCTATTATGTACCTGTTGGAAAGGAAGCGATTCTTTTTTTGGTGTTTGTGAGAGTGTGTGTGTATGTATATATGTATGTATGTATGTATGTATGTATGTATGTATGTATGTATGTATGTGTGCGCCTGTCTACAGTAATGTTTGTATAAAATTAAAGCATATATATATATATATATATATATATATATATATATTTATTTATAGATATATATATATAGATATAATTGCAGAACAGATTAGTATAGTGCTCATTACATATATATGTTTCTAATTTTTTTTATAGAGAGTGTAAAGATAACACGGTGAAATTAAATAATATAAAATGCAATGTATCCACAGGGATTCAAATGGTCAGAAAACAGCTAAACAAAGAATACAATTTTACATGTTTATATTGAAACAAAAATACACAATATATGTTTTGAATATACACATGCAAAATCAATATACGTTTATATATAAAATCCGTTGCAAATGAAATATAACATATATACACACACACACACACACACACACACACACACACACACACACACACACACACACACACACACACACACATAGATATAGATATACATGTCTATATCTATGTCACACCTGTATGGAGATGTGTGCAGGGATGGTGTACACTGCCTGGGGGGTGTCTGTACCGGATTCACATGCTAGTGTCATGCTGATCTTGATCTCTCTGCTCCCTACACAGGGTAACACTGTATCCGGCATATGAGGCCCTCTGACCTGACACTGACACGCCGGCCACCCTGTACTTGTCCTGGAATGACACGAGTTTCTGTACTGGACAAAAGAAAAACTGACCGTATCAGCAAAGTCTCCAGAAAAGCCTCCATACCTGGATATCACAGTTCTGTGGATTCGCCGTTACTTACCTGCCAGTAACCATTGCCTTACATCATTATTAGAATTAGTGTCTGAGGCTGCCTATTTCTCCCCTTACATGCTCATTGCTTAGGAAAAAGGAGCTGATGTTATCTGTCACCCTTATTGATGATTCTGTGGAGTTACATATACGCCAATAAAGGGTTAGTACATAGCCATGAAGGAGAAGTCCAAGAACGCTGCCCGGACTAGGCGGGAGAAAGAGAACAGCGAGTTCTATGAACTGGCCAAGCTGCTGCCCTTGCCCTCTGCCATCACCTCCCAGCTGGACAAGGCGTCTATCATCAGACTGACAACCAGCTATTTAAAAATGAGAGTGGTCTTTCCTGAAGGTAGGTTCTCTTTCTACTTGTTTGCCGTCCTCTCACTCAGGGCTGATCTGCTAAACTTTCCACACATGCTTCTACAGTATCTCTGTAAGGGTATGTGACTGCTTCATATGTCCCAGGCTCTGGCCCTCAGAGTTCCTGCCTCTTATTCCATTGTCCACAGGCCGGGGCACGAAGCACTGCTACACTCATACAGGTTACCTTCTCTCTGCAAACTCTGCCAGGCCGAACCTCCCCTCGCCCCTACTGCCAGGCACCTTACCCTTTATTATTCACCAATCACTTGTGGGGTTTATCAGAGAGACACTGATTGTGCACTAACATGCGACTTATAAAGGGCAGCTGAGTATTTCTTCATCACTGATGCTAGGAAACATCTTCCGGATTTCATATAATAGTTACCTAGTAACAGAATAGTAATTCTATCTATCTATCTATCTATCTATCTATCTATCTATCTATCTATCTATCTATCTATCTATCTATCAGACAGACAGACAAAAAGATGATAGATAGACAGACAGACAGACAGACAGACAGACAGGCATCAGCAGTATTTGGGTAATTTACGTCCCATGGCACCTGTGCAGGATGATCAGTCCCTGTATTGTGTAATTATAGTGTGATAAAATATGGGTTCTAGATTGCTCTTCATTCTCTCAGCGCTTACTAGATAAAAAAAATAAAGCTATTGTAAACTCCAAAGTCAGTGATGTCCCTAAAAGGATTATTAGCAATGATTTGTCAACTCTCCCAGTCTCAGTAGGCTCCTTTTCTGCGTGATTTCCAGCAGATCTCGTCAATTATTTCTGCCTAGGTAGTTGCTTGTTTGATCAGAAGAAGCATATGGTGCAGCCTGTAGGGCTGTGCCTAATCATGGGAGGAAAAGAATAGCAGCTCCCTGTCCCTGGGTGCGGACAGAATACCTCAATACACCTGGGGATAGCCTGGCATAGTGCGGCAGAGCTACAGAAACCTCAGTCCAAAGAATATGCTAATATCTCTACAATACATATACTAAAGACGACACTGTCTTCAAGACTAACACAGGAAAACCAAATGAAAGTATTGTTAGACCAATAGCCTCCTTGTTTTGCCTCTAACAATAATCTAACAGGTTTTTCTGTATTGACTTCTTAGGGGTAATTAGGAATCATAATCACTCCCCCCACCCCCAAGTGTTCATATAAATTGTATTTTAAATAGGTAATGGGCACAGAAAATCCTAGCCACACATTCTGCTGGTAGAGGTAAACAGGAAATATGCGAGTGTTTCTCTTATGTGAATTCATGAAGCCGTCAGATAAGAATTATTAGGTCGACCAATAGACAACGATTCATATTTTGCTACTGCAATTATTATTATTATTATTATTATTATTATTATTATTATTATTATTATTATCCTTTATTTATATGGCGCCACAAGGGTTCCGCAGCGCCCAATTACAGAGTACATAAACAAATAATCAAACAGGAAAACAGCAACTTACAGTTGATGACAGTATAGGACAAGTACAGGGTAAATAAACATAGTTACATCAGCAGATGACACTGGAATAAG
Organism: Pseudophryne corroboree; assembly: GCF_028390025.1. Lineage (NCBI taxonomy): Eukaryota > Metazoa > Chordata > Amphibia > Anura > Myobatrachidae > Pseudophryne > Pseudophryne corroboree. Next base: position 470,572,892 of record NC_086447.1, on the reverse strand, counting down.
TATCAGGTGGCAGAAGACTGCTGGATGTGGTGCAGTTGAAGATTATTAAAGTAAGAAAGGATAAGCACATGAGGGAAGAGGGCCCTGCTCGTGAGATATCCCACATGTCCTTCTATTTTATGCTGACATATTGTATAAGCTTAGATAATTACATATTGGATAAGCTTGTATAATTACATATTGTATAAGCGTGTATGCTTCCATATTGTGCAAGCTTCTATGCTTACATATTGTACAGGCTTCTATGCTTACATATTGTACAGGCTTCTATGCTTACATATTGTACAGGCTTCTATGCTTGCAAGCGGCCTTTTAAATCAAGAATTTACTTCGAAACAAGATCAATATAATACATTCATATATAAATTCGCCTACGGTGCTAAAGCAAATTGATAAAAAAATATTGGCTTGAGTGGAGCCTAGATTTGGAATTTATCACTATTATTTTAATCCTGATATATAATTTATAACACGACATCAGTAGTGTGTATTTAAAGGGTCCCCGACTCCAGTCATAAACGCCTGTAATTAGCTGCCGCAATCCCCTTGTGTGGGTGTAGTGTTATGCAGGTACAGTACACATTCCCACGTGGTTCCTGTGTGCCACAATGCCTCTGTGAGAGGTAAAGGAGGGTACGGGTGTTAGGTTTCAATGTTTATTTTCCCTGCAGACGTTTTTCTCATCTCGGTGCCTTTAAACTGTGCACTTTTCTCCCAGCTACTTCTCTACATTAATCCCCCCTTTTTGATGTGGGCTTAAACATTGATGTGCTGAACTAAACTTCTAATAGAACAGTTAAACCCGAGATTTATGTGCTACCAGCAGCGAACAGATGAATTTGTGTAATGTATATTTACCTTACATAAAATTATTGTAAATTTGATTTATAGTCAGTATTTTTACACCCTCGTAAAATATAACCTGAATTCGCCCCTTAATGTGATATCAGCCTGATCCATCTATTACACTGTGCAATCTCATGGCATTTAGAACTAGGGCTTTTCAAGTTTACCTGGTTATATCATTAGCAGAGGCGTTTGCTGCAATTATCTCATATTTCCACTGCAGGGAGATTACATAATGTTATCCTGAAATGTAAAGTGCCGCAGCCATACTGTATAACCAATAATTTAACTTTAGGTCTGAATATCATTAGCCACCAGCACTCCAGCAAATTTAGGCTATTGCTCAGCTCATGGTGTTAGAGTTTATTGCCAGGTGACTGGACAAACAAAAAGAAGTCAATAAAAATGACGTGCAATACTAGATAGTTCTCAGCCCTTTAGTAAATGAGATGCTATCCGTGTATTTGTTAATGTGAGAGCATTAGAGATGCGGGATGTTATCATGACATCACAATTAGCTTTACAATGAGTATCAGCTATAGAAGCAATAATTAACCCATACACTCAGGCGCATGTAATCAAGCACGAAGCGATGGCTATGCGGAGCCTTATAGCATTTGTCTATATGTGTTTTTAGTAGGGTGGTCTTCAGTATGCCGACTGACAGCGCACAGTATACCGGCGCAGGGATCCCGACAGCCGGCATACCGACACATTAGTATTGGACCCTAAAGAGAAAACGCATGCACCTTTTGTTTGGCGAGGGACTTCTTTTACCTTTGATACATAATGTATGCATTCTCACGCTCTGTTAAAATTTACGATTTGCGTAAGCATATTTTATTGGGTGTATTTTTTTATTACCATTACAATAAAACAATAACTACAAATTATAATTTTTTGTGTGTGCACTAAATCTGGTATTTTTAAGTTTTTAACTTTTTTTTTTTTTTTTTTTTAGCTTCTCTCCTATTTTTTCCTGCTATTTCATTTAGTCATAGATTTGTTTTATTAATATTACATTTTTTATGCTTTATAAAAAAAAAAGTACAAAAAAACGGTATGTTAGCACATACAAAACGCAATTATCTACACACAGAAAACGACAGTAATCAACACTGATTATTATATCCTTGTTGCTTCTTAGTTCCAAGATACTATTTCCGATCATTTATAAGTGAAATATAAAATGTCTTTCTTTATAGCTCAGAATAATAGGAAATCCAATAGCTAAACTCTAAAATCAGACAATTTGTGCCTGGTGGCCGGGGCAACCGTTCCTTAACTAAACATATGCCTATGCAGCATGAATACAGATTGTAAAATCTTTTTATTTATTATTACATGCATTATGGTTTCTGGAAATTACAAGCTAAATGAGGTATTTGCTGGCAAATATCTTATAAATAATTGCTGTTTTACTGAAAGGAACCGATACTATGTAAAGATCGCTGTTCTCAGATACTAATAAAATAGTTATGAGAATACTTAAAGTATAGCGTCAAATTACTATGCAAACTATATGTGCTTGAAATGCCTGAGACACATTAAGTTAATTGTACGATTCTTTGAAAAAGTTATGACATTTTAGTAATTACTACTAAATCAAAAAGTGACATATAATATAGCGCGCACATAATTACAGCGGTAGGTTTCATGAATAGAACTCCAGGATTCTACATAGAATGAACAGAAATCTTAGATCTAGCTCCGGGTCCTGACAATTTTAATTGTACATAATTATGCAAGTACACAAGCAAAAAGGCCACACGACCCATTCCATGTACTGTGTATAATTATTTACAGTAATATTGGATAACAACATGAGATTTGCTTGGCTTTAAATTGACACTGTTGTAATAATTTTATGATCAATTATATAGACACCGTCAGATGATACTCTAGAAATGTGACAAGAGGACAATGAATAAGGCATTTCCACACATGAATTTACACGTTTATAATAACTAAAACAGTGGTTTAATGTATAAAAGCCTGCTTGCTTAGTTGTCAGATTGGTATACATTTCGGCAATATTATTATTTAACGCTGATACTTTTTCGAGGCCACGTTATATCAATTCAACAGATATTATATATGAATAATGATTTCCGGAGACAGAATACTAAGTAGGGTTCAGGACATTCGAATAGATGAGTTATAAAACCTCGGATATAGCGTACCATTAAAGTATTTATTTTCATCCCTTCCGGACTGAGGATCATGCACATTGTAGGCTCCTGGATGGTAATAAAAGAAAAATAATACGTTATTAACACGTAATTTAATAGAATGGCATGAGTCTTCGATGTAACCATATTAAACTATGCTTTACTCTAAAGTGGCTTGAAATAAAAGTATTTTACATTTAGGAGATGTGAAGAGAAACGTGGAGCGATTACATTTTCTATACACCGGTGCTTGATCTATAAGTACACATTTCTGTAGCCTGCAGCGATCACCAAAAACTCCATGGATTTAGACAAGAGCGACAAGCAATGACTGCATGTAGTGTCATTACACTGGTCAGTGGGGATTATTGCGGGTTGAATAAAATGCGACCTTTATTAAGAAGATTGAATGGAAAGTGGAAGGTTCCGCTGCTTGTTGGTGTTGCCAGTGTCAATATCAATATTGTTTAGATTTTGTCTGGGAACAAGTGTAATATTCACATCATCGTTATTATAAGATTGAATGTATATGGTGCTCTCATGTCAGGCAGTGTCCGGATTTAGGTGTTTTGGATTATATAGAATTATAAAACGCTGCCCGTAGGGTTATTAGAAGCACCATCCATCACACTAGATCCAGCACCTCCCTCCGATCAGCTAATTTTTCATTTTTTTTGGAACAGGTGACGATTTATTCTGTTTAGCACAGTACAAGCTACTTATGTGTTCTCCCTGTAATAGTACAGAAGACCGGGTGCATTTGTAATGGGTACTGGTAATATGTATAATTACTTCTATTACCAGTTTCAAACCATAAAGCTAAATGTAGCCTACAAACAATAACGGATCTTCCATCATGAATGTCTAACCAAGTGAGAAAACTACTAGCTGCAGTTCATATATCCATAATGAGTAAATTCGGTTTGCTTGAATTCGTCTATACAGAGGTAAGTATGGCTGTCGCTGCCATGCCTACCCATCAGAATAAGGAGTTAAAGTGCTTCATCTGACCATGCTATGTTGGTCCCGGTTCTATTTTAGTGGCTGTGTAAATAATTAAACATATAAACGCTCAAAGGAATGAACGAATTAACAAGTTGCTTGTAGAGGGCAAGTGCGATTGTATTTAATTAGCTCTATCACGGAATTTCACCTATGCGTTTTCTGTATATTACAGCGTTGGTCATGCCCCCTCCCCACACACACTTTGAAGACTATTTAAAGTATATGCATGATAAGACTTTGGCAGGTCAGACCAAACCTTCCAATGGAAGACCCTCGACCGCTAGAAAAGATGCTCATGTGATTTATTTTGATTCCTAGTATTGTCGCATTTGTTCAGTTGTATTCGTCCAATGAAAGATTAGCCCGTATTTTGACGCCTATGTTCAGTTTTATTATATTACTGTAGTTGTGTTCAACCAATCTGTTATAGCTGGTACCTGTTGTTTCATCAAGTCATTGTTGTGTGAACACAAAAGTGGTAGATTACAATAGGATGGACAGTACTACAAAACAATCTGTTGAACCAGAGCTCTGTAATGAGCAACCAAATCAGTAATATGCAAGTTTCCAAACGGTCCCTAATTACCGATATGCAATCAGCCACTTTCAATTTAATTTGGTATTATTTCCTACATATTGATGGGGATTACCTACTACATACGAATTGTCCTAACACAAATAGTGGTTCTAGATGATGGGGAATCACTTACAGTAAAGAGCAATTAATTTCCCACAGATTGGTGGATATGGGTTTGTATACAACCAAATTGTATGGATCATAATTTTGACTTTTTTTTCCATTCAATTTTGGGATGCAAATATATCTCCCCAATATGGGGAAAATGTTCGTCTATAGTAATTTAAACATTTCTATTAAGTAAAGTACGGGTGAAGTAAAACAAGTAATACAAGTGTTACACTCTAACTTTTTACAGCTTGTAAAATCTTTATCTATTTCGTCCTGTCCAATCAGATTTGGAAATCCCATGTCACCTACAAACTCGACTGGACAGTACAAAGATAACCCTGCTGGTGGAAAATTAATCTGTTAATTATTTTAATAAAGTATTGTAGGAAAATGCAGAATGATTGCTTTAGTAATCTACTCAACCACCTGGTACAGTACCGGCTCCTTAAATTACAATCTGCATTCACCACTCCCTTCAGCACCAAAAATAAATATGACAGTACATACCCATACTCAGAATCCGAATTGTGTTAATATAAAATCCAACGTTGGAACATACTGTAGGTAACATCAAGTACATGTAGCCACGAAATGTAGATCATAACGTAGATTTGCTGTCTTTTCACATTCACATTACATTATTAATCCCCTTTAATATTTGTATCGTTAAAATAATATACATTAAAATGTGTGTTAATATTTTTGTACTAAAGTAAAACTAATCTTTGTGTAAATTTACTTACTAGACCGTATTATAGTATTAGTTAAATATAGTCTAATTTATAAAAACACCCCCCCTTCAATGAGTAAGTTTTATTACATAAGCCCCAACACACTTCACACTTCAATTAAGACTTGTGAATATCGCTATTTATGAAATATATACACCAATAAAACGATGTGAAAACCGTATGGTTTATAAAACAGACCTAACGATAGAGAAATATCTAAAAATAATGTATGATGAAAGGTTAGTTTTCTGTAATAGATGCATAGTTATTGGACGAAACAGGCAAATAGAAAACAAATTCATAATAAAGTTATCATCTAAAATATTTTTTGCACTTGCCTCTTGAGTTATTCACATTGTAGCATATGTCCTATAAGGCTTGTTAGTGCCTTATGGGAGAATATAGACGTTGTACGTATTATCTGTTGAATTGCTAACGTAGTTACTTTGCGCCTGCTGCTGCTTCAGTAATTGTTTGTCTTGTCCAATCAGCTTTGGAGAAACAATACCACCTCTACCTTTTATCTTTTTTATTTTTTGATAGAATGGAGGTAAGCTCAGTCCTGCCACTTTGCTGAAACTGATCAGCTTTAGTAAGACACTCCATATGTATCAAACTATCTGACAGCTGACAAGTTTTGTAGACACACTGGTAGGCTGTGCATACTATGCTGTGGATTGCTTATATTACACATGGTATAGAATGGGATTCTTTAGATGCGGTAAAAGCAGAATAAATTATAAATGTTTAACTACCTTTGCAGACAACATTTAACCGGTAAATGAGCACATCGTGTCTTATTATGATTATGAAATCATTGCTGATAAGATAGAGAACATCATTCGACAAAAGGACGTGGGTAGGAAGCACATTATCTAGAAAGCTTTTTCTAGAGCCTTTTCTCTGGACAAAGGGGTTCATTCACTTAAGTCAAAATATAGAGTATTCTTTGAAAAGCATCTATAAGTCTCTCAAACAACAAGGACATTGTATCTAAAGAGTAGTGAATACACAGGCCTTGGTTATGTATATAAATGTTTCTTTGGACTCTCCAAATAACAATGTGTCACTTTCCCCAATGTCCGCTCTTCGATGGTGCTGTTTTATTGGTGCAGAAATGTAAACTAATCAACATCAAACATAAATTAAATCATGACATTTTTGTAAAATGAAGAACACAGCTATTATTCAGTGGAGTCCAACTTTCCAATGGAGCATTGTACGAAGAGAAAGTTTAAACAAGTATGATATATTTACATCTGGCGAAAAGTGTGATTTGCTAGTCCTTCCAAGTCATGAGAAGTTGCTGTAGCTACCACTATATAACTACCCATCTATCCATGTAATGTTTGGTATTTGCAGATGATAAAGGCTCAAATGGTACAGCACTACACACCAACTATACTTTTGGTGCCATTACTGTGTGTCGCTTCTCATTCTGCACATACCATATGGGGTCTTTTTACTAAGCCTTGCAGAGAGGTAAAGTAATTGGAGATAAAGTACCAGCCAATCAGCTCCTAACTGTCATATTACAGGCTGTGTTTGAAAATGACAGTTAGGAGCTGGTTTATTAATATCTATCTCCGTCCACTTTATCTCTTTCTAAGGCTTAGTAGAGAGACCTCATAGTGTTTCTATTTCTGTTACATAGAGCATCAGCTCTGGCTTTGTACAAGGTATTGCAAAATAGGTACGTACATTCCCCAAAGCCGTTTCTACTTTAGAGAGATAGGGCAATTACATATAAACACACTAATAACCTCAAGTATATTATTTAGCTCAGTTGCGTATAGAGATTGATGTACTAATTCCTCTCATCTTATTTAATGTCTGTTGGTTAGCTAATCTGGTCTACTACTGGACCAAAGTTCTGCAGTCCCCATTCCTCTCTCATTAGGTTTCGCAATTAATAAGGTATCTATCCCCACAAAAAAATAATAATAATAATAATAATAATAATAATAATAAAAAAAGAAAAGAAAGAAATTATGTACATGGAATTGAGTGGGTTAATGAGAAAAAATATATGCATACTTACCTTACCCACTCATTTGGGGCTCAAATTTATTAAGCCTTATAAAGTGATGAAGAGTGATAAGTTACCAATCAGCTCCTAACTGTCATTTTTCAAATACATCCTGCTACATAGAAACATAGAAACATAGAATTTGACGACAGATAAAAACCACTTGGCCCAACTAGTCTGTCCAATTTTTTTTTTTATCCTTTAGGTAATCGCAACCCTCTTTGAACCTTAGCTGATTGGCTGGTACTTTATCACTTTTCAAGTGCTCCCCTTATAACTTTTTAGGGCTTAATACATTGGACCCCAGGGTTTGCCAAAGTCAGATGACTGTAAAGGTCCCACAGCGCACTTTAGACCTCATTGTTTTTCAACCAGCTGAGCAGGTGTCAACGCTCCTCCCTTGTGCTCTTCACAGTCACGTGCGCATTATGGGATAGGGTTATTGACACCTGCTTGGCATGTTTGAAAGAGGCCACGTGGTGAACCTAGAAACCAGTAAAACGTGAAGAGTAATCTGGCCAATGGTCCATCCATTAATAAGCGTAACCCTCCCTCCCCCCATATTAATTCTTCAATGACATATAACTTATGTATTTAGCTTTAAATGGAGTATTTTATTTGTGCTAAACACAATAGAAAGCGATTTATGAAACGTGCCATGTTTGCTTACTCTGATAATCTCAATGATCTTTCATTCTGGGGAGTCAGGTACAGTTTCCAACCATTTTTCACAGGTAATTTAACAGGTAAAAAGTGGACAGTGTCTTGCAATGTTGATGTCACACGGATCTCAAAAGACCTGTCACAGCCATGTTGAGCAACTAGCTTGATTTAGCAGCTATTAATCACCATAATCCACAATAAAATACCTTTCGGAAAGTGAGAAGAAAATGTGACTGGAGATGCATTGCGTATGAGTGCTGTGCGCCTGTAAAGCTGGATACACACTATAAAATTATCTGTCCAATCTTTCCGGTTGGAGCGAAAATCTGGTAATGTCTGGGAGCAAATCAACTAGATCAGAGGTTCTCAAACGCGGTTCTTAAGGCACCCTAACAGTCCAGGATTTAGGTATATCCATGGCTCAGCGCAGATTCTTAAATCAAATTGACTAAGGTGCTAATTAAGTCACCTGTGGCCAAGCATGGATACATTTAAAACCAGGACCATTGGGGTGCCTTGAGGACCGCGTTTGGGAACCTCTGAACTAGATAATAGGCAAAAATGGTGGTTCCGATAAATTGGTTAAATCAAATGGATTTAACCAATTTGTCTGAACATCCATTTTTATGTTTTCCAGTGTCTGGTAACAAATTATTAATTGTTATTAGCTACCATACATTACCAGATTTCCGTTCCAACTGGAAAGATTGGACAGATACTGTTAGTGTGTATCCAGCTTTCAAACTGTATAGGAGTTGGAGCACATCTGAATGATTTTGTAGCTGAGAAGATTGGTAACTTGTATCTGTGACCATATTGTATGAAAATCACGTTTCTCTGGTTGAACTGCGGGGCTAGTCTGTGTATTGTACATTTTGGGGAACGTTTAATAAGCATCGATAAGAGCAGAAAAGTGAGCCAGTGGAGAAGTTGCTCATGGCAACCAATCAGCACTGAAGTAACATCTATAATTTGCATAACATAAAATTATACAGAGCTGCTTATTGGTTGATGGGGCAACTTCTCCACTGGCTCACTTCTCTGCTCTTATCACTGCTTATTAAATGTCCCCCAAAATGTACAATACACAGACTAGCCCCGCAGTTCAACCAGATAAACGTGATTTTCATACAATATGGTCACAGATACAAGTTACCAATTTAAAGGGTTTTAAAATGTTTTTTTTTCCCTAAGCATCGTAACATGAGGAAACATTTAAATATGCCTAAAATAAACCACCTTTGTTTGTCAATGTAAAAAAAGCCTAATAAGTAAGGAACATCTCTTCAATAGGAATCGGTGTTGGTTTTATTTATTTTTTTATTTATGAAATTGAATTTGTAAAATAAAAATTAAAGTAATTGATTTACCGTGGTCTGTTTCCTTTTCAAAACAGCAAAGTTTCGGCTCCCAAATTGTGGTATTAAGGAATTAATGTATCTATGGGCTGATGCAGACATGGGGGTAAATTTACTAAGATGGGAGTTCTATTTAAGATGGGATGTTGCCTATAGCAACCAATCAGATTCTACTTCTCATTTATCTAGCACCTTCTAGAGGATAATACCTGGTATCTGATTGGTTGCTATGGGCAACATCTCATCTTGAATAGAACTCCCATCTTAGTAAATTTACCCCATGGTTCTAAGAAATGTTAAACCATTCAGCTGACATACAGTACCTTGTCCAGGTGTTCCTACATTACTCTTTAATGAAGCTGATGAGGCAGGCCCTTGATGCAATTAAGCTAGTTAGACACTCATAAGGGAAGAATAAAACCAAGGTTTAAGTGACAAACAATAATGATGTTTTAGACAAAAGACACATTGATTAAGACTGTGTAACGAAGGTAGTCACTTTGTCAATGGGTCAGACCTACAACGTGATTTTGTGTTGTCCTTTTAAAATTCAGTCTATTAAATGTAATTCCACTTTCAGCTATGAAATGCATTGTTTAACCCTTTTTTGTAATATGCTCCTATTTGGAGGCAAGATAAGTAATCCCTATGTTGTCCTATTGCAAATGATCGCGTCAGTTTAATAGAACTATGCGCATCCCCTTATAAGGATGTATACGAATGTACTCGTCTGACCAGTGATAAATATATCAAACGTGCAGGCAGAAAAAAGCCACTTTAGGGCAAATTATTCCCGAAACGCCTTCACATTTTGTGGGGTTGGAACGTTTCGTCTAGGCGCTGGAGTGCTCTTCTGTCCTTGATGCAGGGAAACTTTGCCCCTTATAATGATGGTCAGCAAGTCATTTCCCATCTATGGATGGATACACTGCATACTCTGCATACCGAGCACTGCTGTACGCCTGATTTATGTACAAACAATAACGAAAACAAAAGCTGTCAATACAGTGTTTTCTATGAACGTTTTTCAGCCTCCCTCGGCGATGCTGTATGTATGACTCTGGATCCACTCTTTCCTTTGAACCGAAGAATTGTTACATTAGAATCTCGGACTGTTTGTTTCCTTAACCTGATAAGCCACTCCGCAATTTCTTAGATCAAGGTGACTTATCTGTGTTTATTTAACCAACCAACCAACCAACCAACCAACCAACCAACCAACCAACCAACCAACCAACACATCAATTAAGGGCCTGGTCATGATCCCTTAAAAGCAAATATTTCCTCTTTATAAGATAATGTGCTTTCAAAAATCGTATAAACAAATCATATAGCTGGTGAAAATGTTGTGTCTCTTATGATATAAACCACAGGATTAGACAACTAGCGGCATTCCAGCTGTCGTGGAACTACAAATACCAGCGTCGTAACAGGTACAGGCAACGGTGGCTCTTGACCTGATTTTATACCAGCATGGTAACAGGCAACGGTGGCGCTTGAACTGGTTTGTGTAAACTTGATTGCCATGCTGGGACTTGTAGTTCCACACCAGCTAGAGAGCCACAAATTGGCTGCTCAGGATACAGAATAAATGCAATAAACCGCAATCTATAACTGTGGATAAAAGTGTAGAGAAAAGATGTCAGTCTCCGTCTATACATGGGCATTCCGCTGGAAATAGGATTTTCTAGGAGTTACTAATGAATTGCCTTACAAGAGTTTGTAACTAGGGATGAAATCTATATCGGCCTAGTAAGGAATTCATTGTGAAGTAGCTAGATCAATTTCCCCTGTACGCCGTGGATGAGCTTTGAGGCCGGGGCTGTCTGGTGCTCATTACTCATTCGCCAAGAACTGGCCTAAATGATGCCTGTGGGATTAGGTCAATTTTAGTGGATCTACTCCGCCTCATTTGGTTACTAATTGGTTTCTTGTTTTATAAATCGAAATCTCATTTTCAGGAAATTACAAAAACCGTGAAGCTAGTCCATTGAGGTAATCCACAGGTCACGCTGTATTAAAATGGAAATAGACTTCCACAATGCTGTAAAGTGTAAAGCAACAGTGACATCTATGTCTGATCTCACTATAAAATGGAACCCTCTTAGTTGTTTATAACGTAACATTACAAAATGCAAATAATTTATATATATATGTATATAACATACATATGAGAGATGCATTTACACACACACACACACACACACACACACACACACACACACACACACACACACACACACACACACACACACACACACTCTCTCTCTCTCTCTCTCTCTCTCTCTCTATATATATAAACTGGAAGGTGCAGGCGGCACTCAGAGTCTTGCACACTCAATTAAAGTGAAAAAGCCATGTGCAAATAAATGCACATGGCTTTTTCACTTTAATTGAGTGTGCAAGGCTCTGTGTGCCGCCTACACCTTCCAGTTCATATTGGGGTTATTCCGCCCCTAGGAAGGCACCGGAGCATTTACCCACTCGGGGGACAGCGGAGTGCCGGGCTACTTGCATGGACTATATATATATATATATATATATATATATATATATATATATATATATAAACCCAGCTGCTGGGAAAATTCGGTGCTATGGAGTTACTTAGTTGTTTTACCTCCTCTCTGTCTCAGTAAGCTCCTTGATTCTATTTGAATCTTATTATTTCACCAGCCTCTCCAAATTACTAGGGGATGCTTAAATCTCGTTTTCAGTGTAATCCCAATGAAAGGGATGGCGAGTTTCCATTTATTTTTTAAATAGAGTTAATCAAAGGATTTGTAGACTTTGCTGCGGTAGGTCAAGTGCAAAAATCATGTGTAAAAGTGTATAAAGAAAAAGTTAAGTGCACACATGCTACCCCTCCCCCAAATCACGGAATTGTTTGAGTTACACGCACTTACGTACATATATCTATCTATAAATATAATGAATATACACTTAATATGTATCTGTATCACTGTCTCTTCAAAGCATTCTAATTGCGATTTCTCCGGTGGATGCAAACACATTGGAATTGTTTATTTAGCGTAAGAAAAACTCATGGATGAGTGCTATGTGAGAATTACCGCAAATAACAATTGCTCATACTCCATTAGTCCACTGGTTTCTTATTTATACATTGCTGTAAAAATAATAATCTTGCACTCTATAGTATGTCATATGACAGTTCTAATAGGAGAGCTGTGATCCCTGTTACAGGTAGCACAGAAGGAAGCATTACTGGGTGTATAAATGAAAGGCATCTCTGCGTGAAGAAATGGACGGAGAAAATTAAAGTTGGCGTTAAACTGTAATGTGACCTGGTTATTTATTAACACCAAACTGTCGCTTTATTTCCTGTCTAAAGAACCAAAGCAATTAGTCTGCTCACCTAGGATTAATAAACAACTATTGTCCCAGGCTCCAGCATAAGAAACTTTTGCGTCACCGTTGTAAAAACTGAGTCAGGGTCTGACCACTAATTTGATTATATATATCTATATACATCTCTATCTATCTATCTATCTATCTATCTATCTATCTATCTATCTATCTATCTATCTATCTATCTATCTATCTATCATAAACTAACTTTTCAATAAATATATGTATCATTTTTTTTAAAATAATAAAAATAATTTTATAATTTCTAGGAATAACATATAAAACATTCAAGATAATTCATGGAGTCAAATTCTAACTTTTTCTAATAAAAGAACAAAACAACCTCATTATAAATTGAACCTGAGTAACAACCCCTCATTTTCTTAGTGAGTGTGTGCAGTGGCTGACTTTGGGTATCTGGGCTGTCTGGATAGGTGGTCCTGCAGGCGCATTAAGCTGTGGAAGCGTCATAGGAAAACACGAATAAAACCAGGAGTAGTGAAAGGGATGGAAATAATGAGAGGTTTCCAGATAAAGCTTGGGACGGTATGAGCCAGATGGCACTGTGAAAGGAAGCGTGTTTGGATAGTGCTATTGGGAGCCTTTGCAGACATAAGCCCCTCTGAGTCTGGTCAAAGGGACAAGAGACACAGGCTGTCTCCCAATATTCTACTTTATCCCCTCGCTCGATTCATAGTGATCTGAATAATAATTGTGGAGGAAAATGTTACCAACCTGTAAGTAAGCATCTCTTTATAGAGCTATCAGCCAGTGTCTGCAGGACTAATGGGAGTGCTGTTAGCTATTGTGTTCTTGACACAGCGTATGGCTATTGTATTAAATCACAGCTCTGTCAGTATCAAACCCCCGTTTAATGGCAGAGACAGATACAGCATCGATGACATTTCAACCATCTAAACTGAGGAAAACATCTAGCTGGGGTTTGTGGTACCCTGCTAGAGTAAGATGTATATAGTAAGATGCTATAGTAAGAGTAATGCACTCATTGGGCGGCTCAATATAGAGACATACAGTATGTGTGTGAGACATATGTGTGTTCTATTCAACGCATTACACTTTTACTTTGCACATAACACAACAGCACAATAACACAAATACAATTTATGAAACGAACTTTGCATAAAAATAACTCTACAATCAAGAAGACTCCTGCCTCGCTCAGACCTTTTCATATAGGAAAGCTACATAAATATTTCATTTATACCATATATATCCTGCATATCATTTATATAGAAGCTGCTGCTCATGTTTTAAACACTTTTTTTTTAATACAAGATTTTTTCCTCCACAAAGTAGCTGTCCTGCTCATCTCCAAGGGATGTAGATTCGTAGTTATTTTGTGTGAAATTCGTTATTGCAGTTTTTGTGTATTCCGTATCTGCACAACCGCTTGTGTTGTGATGGATCAATGGATTACCTTACTCGTAATGAAAGTGTAATTGTTTATTATGAAGCAAAGCACACATAATACCACATGACATCAGATCATACATTTGTAGCAATCGTGTATGTAGGAGGAGTTGAGGGCAGCTATTGGGTATCGAATTGACCCGATTGATCGTTTATCAATTTATCCCCATCCCACAGGGGACAAGATTTTTTGATTTGACCACACGCGTAGGTGACTAACCTGGGAACTGTGTTCAGTCAGGGCAACCAAATCATATGGGTTGGGGGGGTCTATGAGTGTGGCTGGCAGATGACCGCAAACAGAGGAAGATAGTAGACATCCTCTGATCAGATTTATGAGCCTGCCTGAAAGTGATCTGGCAGATTTTGGCTGGGGTCAGACCTGGAAATTTTGGGTCAATTTGCTGCATGTGCTGCAAGCCTTATTTATTGAAAGGGAAGGAGAAGCAGACACTTTGTACAGACTGTGTTCTGTGAAATTGTTTCGATGTGCTTGATTTCTGAAATGGGTTACTCATATCTCTTTACAGGGAAACAAAAAGATAATGTGAATTCTGAAATTAGGTACTCCAGCTTGTCCTATCCAGGCCACAGGTTGCTACAGAATACTTCTCTTTCTTGTGAATATGACACCTCATATCCACTCGAAGTAACACTGTGTACTTTAAACTGCCCATATATGTTACATTTCTGTTGTTTCGAATGAGTCTTGAATAGTCACATCTGTTAACAATCTGTCTACACTCATGAATGGCCAAATTGCACAGATGTCTTTGCTAATGCCCAGACTAAATGATTGGATTGCTAATAAGAATATGGTGGAAAATTCTATCATTACATTACATGCACCAATTGTTGTCATAAGTGACCTAACTTTATAATATTCTAGATCAAATGTGATTTAGAAAGTGCTGCACTAAGGTCGGTTGTCCATTACTTTATAAACAAAAAAAAAGGACCAGCCAACGCTCTGTGGTGGATAACT
Source organism: Pseudophryne corroboree (assembly GCF_028390025.1). Classification (NCBI taxonomy): domain Eukaryota; kingdom Metazoa; phylum Chordata; class Amphibia; order Anura; family Myobatrachidae; genus Pseudophryne; species Pseudophryne corroboree. The sequence goes on along the minus strand of NC_086447.1, from coordinate 470,557,616 downwards.
GAAAAGCAATTGCCTATTTAAAATCAGGACCCACCTTCTTACATACCAGTTAATACATTTTTATTAGGCATCTTTTTATTTTATTTGTTAAGTTGGTCACATATAGGCCATTTGATTCTCGCCTTGAATATCCAATTTGGAGACACTTGAGGCCTGATAGTGAGAATGGAGCTGATTCAAGTCACATCATGATAACTGTTATTTGGAGTCATCTAAACCACTGCCCAATAATGAATGAATTTCTATTGGATTATTATTGGCTGGTCCTGGAGACACATGCTGCAGCATCAGGCCAATTGCCCAATATAAACTGATATACTGTATATATAGTTCAATAGGTGATATGTGTCAAACCTTATAAAGAGGAAAAGGGGATAACATACCCCCAGCTACATATCATTTTAGAGAATGTAATAGATAAATGTTAACTAGAAGCTAATCGTCATTAATGGGGACCTCCTGGAAGGCATACAACTGTGGTTGATGCCCATAGCAACCTATCAGAATGAAGCTATAATTTTTAGACTGTACTGGATAAATGATAGGTAGAATCTGATTGGTTGCTATAGCAAGACCTCCACTTTTCCTTTTTAAAAGATTTCTACTACTTTTGTATTGCATTACAGAGTCGCACACAGGATTTGTGCACAGGTCCTTCCCGGGTGTGACTTGGTGAGACCCCTTTCAGATAGTCGGCCTAACCCAGAAGTATGGCAGGTTGGTGATGCGTGTGGAGGCGGTGCTTGAAAACCAGATGATCTCCAAGTACCGCCTCTTCTCTATGCAGTCAACGGGTCCTGGGTTACATCGACCTGGCTTACCTGTTTACAATGCACTGTGAGATGGGTAGAGCCGTATTCAACCCTGCTCGCTACCCGGGTTGAAATGCTAGGTCGCTTGACCCAGGTAATTTCAAAAGGGTGCTTTTACACTGCACAATATACAGAGTCGCTGCTCAGTCACAAGCAAAACCCCGGAATATTTACTTGTGTAAGTAAATCTACCCTAGCTCTTGTTTCTAGGAGATTTAGGGGTCTATTCATGAAGCAGTGAAAAGTGTGGAGAAGTGAGCCAGTAGAGATGTTGCCCATAGCAACCAATCAGCATTGAAGTAACATTTATAATTTGCATACCATACAATTGTATGGAGAGCTGATTGGTTGCCATGAGCAACTTCTCCACAGGCTCACTTCTCCACTCTTTTCTCTGCTTCGTGAATAGCCCCCTTAAAAAGCTATTGCTTTATGTTCCATTAAATGTTAGTTTGTGAGGTATACAGTTAAAATACTACCCGTCGGAATCCCAGCTGTCTCAATACCGATGCCAGGGTCCGGACAGGGGTACTTTACTGCCTTCGGAATACCGGCGAGGTAGGTGTTTCCCACTGTGTGGGTGTCCATGACACCCATAGAGGGAGAATAGAACCTGCTTTGTTGCGCTCGGCCCCCTGCCGGCATTCTATTGCACCAGATGCTGACGTTGGTATACTGACATTCGGCATCCGGTGCATCCTATACCGGTCCCATTTGTGAAGCCTAATCCACAACGAGTATTACCTGTGCAATACACTAAGGGGGTCATTCCGAGCTGATCGCATGGAGCAACTTTTTGCTGCCCGTGCAATCAACTAGACGTCACCAATGGAGGACAGTTTTTTTTGGATAGTAAGGCTGTGAACGCTTGTGCAGCTGTGCTATGCAAAAACATTTTGTGCAGTTTCTGAGTAGCTTTCAACTTACTCACCCGCTGTGATGTCATCAGCCTGTCCGGTCCCAGAATTGACGTCAGACACCTGCCCTGCAAACGCCTGGACATGCCTGCGTTGGACTCTCCACTTCCAGAAAACGGTAAGTTGACTCCCCGGAACGCCTTCCTCCTTTCAATCTTCTTGTGATTGCTTTCTTCGTCGCTGGGCAACGACACGCCTGCGCATTGCGGCCGCCGTGCATGCCCAGATCTGACCCCTGCGAAAAACAACAGCATGTGAATGGGTCAGGATGACCCCCTAAGATTCTGATTCAACGTGGATTGCAAAATCAGAATCTTTCTCAAATTGGCAAAACCATGTTACACTGCAGGTGGGGCAGAGAGAGTTAGATTTGGGTGGGTTATATTGTTTCTGTGCAGGGTAAATACTGGCTGCTCTATTTTTACACTGCAATTTAGATTTCAGTTTGAACACACCCCACCCAAATCTAACTCTCTCTGCACATGTTACATCTGCCCCACCTGCAGTGCACATGGTTTTGCTCATTAGAGAAAGATTTTGCTCATGCGATCCATGCTGAATCAAGCATTAAGGGGGACATGTACTAAGCAGTGATAAAAGTGGAGAAGTGAGCCAGTGGAGAAGTTGCCCGTGGCAACCAATCAGCACTGACATAACATTTATAATTTGCATACTATAAACATATACATAGGCAGCTTCTCCACTGGCTCACTTCTCCACTTTTATCACTGCTTAGTACATGTCCCCCTTAATGTTTAAAATGTAATTTGCAGTATTGCAAAATCTAGGATTCAAACTGGCTGTGCATGATAAAGAAAATGATTTAGAGTAAAGAATTCTTCAGTTAATAAAAGTATCAATAATAATGCCCAGATTGGAAGACATTTTAATTTGCTATTGATTTTATGAAAAGAAAGAAAAAATGGTTAAAGACAATTCACAGAATGGACATACGTGCTGGTGGAAACTGCTGTGAGTACAATTAGAGTGCTGCTGATTGTGTTGTAAATATCCCTATCTGAGTAGTGCCAACGCTGTGTTCCACATTCAAGAAATGCTTTGTACGAGCATGATGCTCAACAGGAGAATGTTAAACCACCTTTGTGTAGAATCCACTTTCTCCTTCCCATAAGTGGGAGCTAGTAAAGGAAATTAAATAAGTGGATTAAGATACTACATGTACAACAGTTTGTTTTGTATGATTCATGGTGAGTTGTTCTGTCCTTTGATTTTATTGGCCCATAAAAACACCAAGATTGCTACTTTACAAACACTGTTGTTCTAATAATTTTCCACAGGAGGAGATGCTACAGGAGGCAATGCTGTAATCAGTCTCTGTCTTATTTACCTCACTCGAGGAGTACTGTTTGGTCAATTTGGTCATAATGACGAATTTGCTCTGCCTAATCTCAATGCATGTTGCTAGCATAAGAGAAAGAAAAAAGAAAAACAACCAAACTGTCTTGATCACCACTTTGCTGCAGACAAATAAGTGCACTATTCCAGTTGACGCGTCCCACTCATCCTGCGCAGTAAAATTCCTTCAATGAAAATCATAACAAAATCCAGTCAGTCAGTCAGTCAGTCAGTCAGTCAGTTATTACTTTATGACTGAAACTGGACTGTACTATTTGAGAGGATGCAAAAAACTGTGCCTGAATAGCAGTAGTACTGGCGATGCTCATACAAGGAATTAGGTAACAAGTCTTATGGAGTTAATGAAACACCTGGTGGGATGTTGAAGTCTCCTTTCCACTTGGCATGACAAATACTTTATGATCTGCCACCTGTTTTTCTCAGTCACAGATCAGACTTGTTCTATAAAATGGCTGGGTTTCCTTTTTTTGCCACCAGATGACGTTGTAGGGACCTCTGTGAATTCTAACACAGGGTGATGTATTGATATAGGGGTAATTCTGAGTTGATCGCAGCAGCAATTTTGTTAGCAGTTGGGCAAAACCATGTGCAGTGCAGATGGGGCAGATATAACATGTGCAGAGAGAGTTAGATTTGGGTGAGGTGTATTCAAACTGAAATCTAAATTGCAGTGTAAAAGTAAAGCAGCCAGTATTTACCCTGCACAGAAACAAAATATCCCACCCAAATCTAACTCTCTCTGCACATGTTATATCTGCCCCCCCTGCAGTGCACATGGTTTTGCCCAACTGCTAACAAAGTTCCTGCTGTGATCAACTCAGAATTACCCCCTTTGTTAGCAGTTGGGCAAAACCATGTGCACTGCAGGGGAGGGAGATATAACATGTGCAGAGAGAGTTAGATTTGGGTGTGGTGTGTTCAATCTGCAATCTAAATTGCAGTGTAAAAATAAAGCAGCCAGTATTTACCCTGCACAGAAACAAAATAACCCACCCAAATCTAACTCTCTCTGCACATGTTATATCTGCCTCCCCTGCAGTGCACATGGTTTTGCCCAACTGCTAACAAAGTTCCTGCTGCGATCAGCTCAGAATGACCCCCATTGGCCCTCATTCCGAGTTGTTCGCTCCCAAGCTGCATTTAGCAGCTTTGCACACGCTAAGCCGCCACCTACTGGGAGTGAATCTTAGCTTATCAAAATTGCGAACGAAAGATTTGCAATATTGCGAAAAGACTTCTCTGTGCAGTTTCTGAGTAGCTCGAGACTTACTCTTCCAGTGCGATCAGTTCAGTGCTTGTCGTTCCTGGTTTGAAGTCACAAACACACCCAGCGTTCGCCCAGACACTCCTCCGTTTCTCCAGCCACTCCCGCGTTTTTCGCAGAAACGGTAGCGTTTTTTCACACACTCCCATAAAACGGCCAGTTTCCGCCCAGAAACACCCACTTCCTGTCAATCACATTACGATCACCAGAACGAAGAAAAAACCTTGTAATGCCGTGAGTAAAGGCCCTCATTCCGAGTTGTTCGCTCGCAAGCTGCTTTTAGCAGCTTTGCACACGCTAAGCCGCCGCCTACTGGGAGTGAATCTTAGCTTATCAAAATTGCGATCGAAAGATTAGCAGAATTGCGAATAGAAACTTCTTAGCAGTTTCTGAGTAGCTCCAGACTTACTCGGCATCTGCGATCAGTTCAGTCAGTTTAGTTCCTGGTTTGACGTCACAAATACACCCAGCGTTCGCCCAGACACTCCCCCGTTTCTTCAGACACTCCCGCGTTTTTCCCAGAAACTGTAGCGTTTTTTCACACACTCCCATAAAACGGCCAGTTTCCGCCCAGAAACACCCACTTCCTGTCAATCACATTACGATCACCAGAACGAAGAAAAAAACCTCGTAATGCCGTGAGTAAAATACCTAACTGCATAGCAAATTTACTTGGCGCAGTCGCACTGTGGACAATGCGCATGCGCATTAGCGACTAATCGCTCCGTTGCGAAAATAAATTAACGAGCGAACAACTCGGAATGACCACCAAAATTCCTAACTGCATAGCAAATTTACTTGGCGCAGTCGCACTGCGGACATTGCGCATGCGCATTAGCGACTAATCGCTCCATTGCGAGAAAAAAATAACGAGCGAACAACTCGGAATGACCCCCATAGTGTGCTTTGTTTAGAGATCAGTTAAGAAAAGTGGAAAATGAATCTTGCTGGCTGCACTATCACTTTTTCTTTTCTGTACAGATTATTGCTTTTCTATGCAACCATATCAAATACCTGTTCATATACAACTAGGGTTGCGATAACATTCAGTTATATTATAAATAAAAATATTAAGTGACTTATATACACATTACAATAGTTTAAACCCTTTTAGTGCATATTACAGTGTAAGATATCCCCAAATGGGTGTGGATCATTGGGTCGACCTAAAAGGTCGACTTGCACTAGGTTGACACAGGAAAAAGGTCAACATAGACAATAGGTCAATATGAAAAAGGTTGACACAAGAAAAGGATGACATGAGGTTTGTTTTGTTTTTTTTTGGTGTTGTTTACTCTGTAAAATATGCGGGAACCACAATTAGTGCACCGCGTGCCCTTGCACGGCTCATTTCGCTCACCATTCTTTGGGTAAGGTGTGGGTTACTATTCCCAATCGTTGTCCACGTGGATGGTAAGGTATGAAAAAGTCAAAATTGAATTTTTTAAAAAAAACTCCTGTCGACTTTTTCCTGTGTCAACCTTTGACATGTCAACATTTTGTCAATGTTGACCTTTTAACTATGTCTACCTAATGCATGTCGACCAATAGTAGTCATCCTATTGGCTGTTGACCTTAGTGTGGTGACCCAGTAGCTTCACAAGGGGAGTGCGTCACAAGGGGTGACACCAAAGTGCCGGATCCTGCTCAGTGACAGGAGCCGGGTGCGGCACTGTAACATTACAGTGCGGCAACCCGGCTCCTGTCACTGTGTAGGAGCCGGCATTGCAGCAGTAGCTCAACCGGGGTGCAGCTCGCTCCTCCCGGACCCTCGTCATGATTAAAACGGGGTTCGGGATGGTTAGCCATGCCCCTGTCCCACGAGACACGCCCCCATCATGTGAAGCCACACCCCCACCCAGTGAAGCCACACACCCTTTTGTGCTCTGCCGCACTGGGTGTCTAGGGGCTTAGTGACACCTCTGGGTCGACCTAACAACTGCGTACCCCCCAAATACAGTGTTGTAGAAGGCAGGGCATGCCATAACCTTGTTGTCTCCCCAATAATAGTTGAATGTATTACAAAACATATTTAGATATATCCTGCTGCATGCAATGACATATATGTCATTCTACCTGGCCATCAAACACACCTTGTAGCTGAATTTCCCATTTCTAATAACATTTGTAAAAGCTCTAGTACTGTATAGATCACATACAAAACAGATTGTAGAACATGCTGTAGAAGATGAGCTGTGCTCTTTCCTCTGGTTACTCAGGGAAACATCCTGAAGGGAATCACTGCATGCAGCCATGGTTAAAGAGCAATTCTATATGTCCCTTTGCTGTGTTAGACCAATAAATAGGAAGCATGCAATAGATAGTCTGGTTTATTGGTCTCCCCTTTTTTTACATAAAGGGGAAATGTACTGTATGTACTATGTATTTGATGTCTGCAAAGCAACTTATTATTATTATTATTATTATTATTATTATTATTATTACTTGGAGAGAGATAAATTAGTTACCAATCACCTGTCATTTATCAAATCCAGCTTGTAAAATTAAGGGGGGTACTCACGGGAGAGATGTGTGCTGAGCGATCTTAACACAGACCGCTCAGCACACATCTCTCACCCCGCTCAGCACAGCGCGATGTGCTGAGCGAGGGGGAAAGCCGACGGGGGGCCGCTCACTTCACACAACGGTGAAGTGAGCGACCCGCTAGATTGAGCCTGCATGCAGGCTCAATCTAGCATCGGCGATAGCGATGTGCGGGGCCGCGCATCGCTATCGCTGGAGGGCATACACACGGCAGATCCGTGCTTAAAATCTAAGCAATCTAGCAAGATTGCTTAGATTTTAAGCACGGATCTCTCCGTGTGTACCCCCCTTTAGTTAGACACTGATTGGTTAGTACTTTATCTCTCTGTTTAAAGACAAAATAAAAGGAGTCACTGACTTCTGTTGTAAAATTATTTTCTATCTCTTTCTCCCACTCTCTCTCTGTCTGTCACACAGACATGCACGCACGCACGCACGCACGCACTCACGCACGCACACTTTTTGCTGTAAGTCACATATGTAACCATCTACATTTTATTTATGTATAACTATAACTTGGTTTCTTAGAACTGTCATACTTTGTGTTGTTTCCAGCTGTCCAGTCAGCCTTTCATCTGAAATGAATTGTTCTGGGAATGAATAGCTTCTGTTTGCAGTGAGATAATGTAGCATGTGACCTCTGGGTCCAGGAGTCCATATTCAGCTTTCTCACCACTTCTTCTGTTTGTTTATGCATACAGGGCTTGGAGAAGCCTGGGGCCATTCCAGCAGGCCCAGTTCCTTGGATAATGTAGGTCGAGAGCTGGGATCTCATCTTTTGCAGGTACTCAATTTAGGGAATAGTACCATATCCAATTAATGATTAAAGAATGCAGAACTTTCAGTGATTCATTAATCATCTACTGGAGCAATTTATACATTTCTACATGTTTTACTTTTAGCCTCATTGCTATGAATTAAAAGCAATCTTACCTTTCTATAGCTAATTGGTGTTCAGTATTATTTGTTACTTGATTTACTATCAATATGTACTGTAGCTGAAGTTTTACTTTTACCTATGACTATGGAAGGTATCCAATTAGCTGTTTTTGTGGGGAAAAATGGGAAAATGCAGCTTTTTTTGGGACCTGCAATATCGCAGCTATCCAATTACTCGCATGCGATAATTCTCCTTAGGGTTTATCCACTGGCGTTTCTATAATGGGTGCAGTGTGTGCGGTGCACACAGGCCCCTGAGTTCAGAGGGGGCCCACACCGCACACGCTGCACCCAATTTCTGAATACTCACCCCTCCGGAGTCCTGCAGCGACGTCCATGGCGGTGTTAAAACTCTGTGAAAATGGCCCAGCGGCCATTTTCACGGAGTTCTGCGCATGCGCAGTAGAGAAATCTCAGGGAAAATGGCTGCCGCGCCATTTTCCCGGAGATCTGCGCATGCGCAGTAGAGTCTGAGCACTCTAGTGTTCAGACTCTCAACGCTGCCGGCAGAGAGGAGGGGGCCCGAACGGAGGAGGCTGCACCCGGGCCTCCTCCTCTCTTAAAACGCCCCTGGGTTTATCGCAAATTTATCTTGACATACTCTGAGTAGGATAAAAGAAGGGGGGGGAACCCTATTTTTGAGTAAAAATGGCAGAAGTTGAGTTGGTTCAGAACCCATTGAACACCCCCCTTAATGACTAATTAGGCACTTTGAAGTTTTTAATTATTTTTTTAATTATCCAATAATAAGATTTCAGTTTTGGGGTGAAAAAATTATGGAAATTGGGTTACAAGGTATGGGACAGGTATATGGAGGTGCTTTATGAGTGGGGCAAGTGTTTTTAGGCTTGCAGATGGGAGTAATTGGTTATTTTTGCAAGTTTTTTTTAAAATTGCCTTTAATTGACTCAAATATAAACTTATACCCATTTTCATGTACCCAAATTTAATGAGAACATTTATTTTACAGAAAATCTTGCTTTTTTATAATTTTCCCAATTTTTTTTTCAAATACATATTGCATATTTAACACATTTTTAGTCCCCACAATCTTTTTATTATACCCTCTAATATACTGTTATATTGTTATCCTATGTCACTTTAGCATTTTTGGGGAAACAGACTGATTTCCCCATTTTCACCTGCACTTTTTGTTGGCTAACACATCGTAGGTCACCCATTTTTGCAATAACCATATTTTTCGGTGCGATAATTTTACTGCCAATTGTGTATCATGTTACCTGAGCTAATTAGATACCCCCTATGAGATATTATATATTATTGATTTATAAATAACAAATGTGTGATTATGCAAAATAGGGATATGTACATTGCACTACCTGCTTCATAAAGGCAAGAGTTTCTTCTTACCATATTGTGGCTGAACACAAAGTCTGGGAAATAAGATTGTAATAGAATGAATGAGTGTTGTGTTTAGGAAAATACATATCTAATCCCCTGTTGTTACTTGTATAAATTCTTTATCAGACGCCAGTGAAGTGAGAGGCAGAATAGTCTGAAAAGTCGATTTCTGCATTGTAGTAGCTTAAAGCCACTTTCCCTGCTGAGAGTCAGATATCTTCACAGTGTTTACAGGTGATAAGCTTTTGATATGTCAAACAATAGAAGATTAAACCCATTCCCCTTATCGCACTCTCTTGCCTCAGACCATGTTTGATTCAACAATGAGGTGTTTAAAATAGGGGTGAAGGGACAGCTGACCACCCCTGCGTTTTGTAAATGTAAATCGTATTTAAATTGCTGCACTCTGTGTATTCAGACAAGGGAGTCTGATTTTTCCATTCAGTTTATTTTCCCTTCTCCCACTTAGACCCTAGATGGTTTCATCTTTGTGGTGGCACCCGATGGGAAAATCATGTATATCTCTGAAACGGCTTCAGTTCACCTGGGCTTATCACAGGTAGGTGACTGTGACTATTTGTGCATGTACAATTACTCACACATGCAGGTGTTAATGAGGGGATGTGTTCTGTAGCAATTCTTATCATCAGTCAAACATTGATAGATTAGCAGTATGGAAGCTTACACTGTGTCCCCACAGAGCCACTAGGGGAGCTGTAGCATTTTAATAACTGTTTCAGTAATGCTTGTTTGTCTATGTTACTCCCTTTCCCTCTTTGCATTCCCTTATCAATAATGGCATAGGATCATAACAGAAAACAGCCCAATTTTCTGGTACTATTGGTAAAATTTGGTAATTCATTATTTTAATTCTGAGTTGTTGCATATTTGCATTTTTATTATATACAATGAAAATCCTCTCCTTTTGTAGGTAGAATTGACTGGGAACAGCATCTATGAGTACATTCACCCAGCTGATCATGATGAGATGACTGCAGTCCTCACAGCCCACCAGCCCTACCATTCCCACTTTGTCCAGGGTAAACCACTGTATTTCCTTGTTATCTGTTTATGTGAAGGCTTATAACCATGTAGTCATTTCCAAGCTATTAGAATGTACTGGTAACATTAGTTTACTTGTCTTGCAGAATATGAGATAGAACGTTCTTTCTTCCTACGGATGAAGTGTGTGCTGGCAAAAAGGAACGCAGGGCTGACCTGTGGGGGGTATAAGGTGGGTTGCCATCAATAATGGCAAAATGCAAATTTTTTGTGACACTGTGATTTTAACTATTAAAGCTAAGTGCATTCTTTGTTCCATGGTATAAGCACCATAATCAATTATTGTTACACATTTCATGCAGTGATGTGCTCAGACTCCTGTATTTTGCTCTAAATCATTGTGTTTTGACTTTGCAAAACCACCATCAAGTATTTTGCCTTTGCTTTTGGTTTTGGATCTGGGTTTCTTTAAAGATCGATAGTAACAACTAAAATCACGTAACTTGGACCTGATTTTGTTCCTGTAGTATTATTAACATTAATAACATAAATTTCCAGTCATTTCTAGTCAATTTTGCCCACCGCACCATAAATTCTCCTGAGAGAAATGGCCCCTGAAATCACAAGGGAGGGACTTACATGCAATCCAAAAACCAAGATTTGTTTTTTAAATCTGAGTAGCGAACTCAAGGGGAGACCCGACTCAGGACTCAGTCCACTCGGCTCCCCAAAAGCGATCCGAGCCGGAACTCAGTTCTACTCAGACCCCCAAAGTTATGGTGTGTTCAGTCTTAAAACAGTAGACCACTCATATCTAATTTCATGTTAAAATCACCAAAAAGACAGCAACATTTTTTATCCAAACAGATTTTGTTAATTTGATGCCATTAGCTTCAAATGTATCTTAAAAATTCTGAAGATTTTTATAATGTAAATGATCTCTATTAGCCTACAGGAAAAACCAAATCAAAACATTTTAAAAAGACTGATGTTCAACATTGGACTTAAATTCAGCAATTCCCAGTTTTAAGAAAAGTGTTACAGTGGATATAGCACCTCCAAACTGTGGGCCTCACAGCAAACACATCTACTGCCTGTATGGTATTTACACCTTTGTAAAAGTGATTTCCCACTACAGAATACTCACTTGTACGAAGAAGAAGCCCCCCACCCCATGCTACATTATCTGACTAAAATCTCCAGATCACATGGCTCTATTAAATTGGATTGGATGGATTATTAATGAGTGGATAGATTGAGTCTCCCAGTACTAGACATAGGGGGTAATTCCAAGTTGATCGCAGCAGGATTTTTGTTAGCAATTGGGCAAAACCATGTGCACTGCAGGGGAGGCAGATATAACATGTGCAGAGATAGTTAGATTTGGGTGGGGTGTGTTCAATCTGCAATCTAATTTGCAGTGTAAAAATAAAGCAGCCAGTATTTACCCTGCACAGAAATAAAATAACCCACCCAAATCTAACTCTTTCTGCACATGTTATATCTGCCTCCCCTGCAGTGCACATGGTTTTGCCCAGTTGCTATCAAAAATCCTGCTGCGATCAACTTGGAATTACCCCCATTACCCAGTACCACAATGCCAGTAAAATGACTGGTGCAGTGGTGAATTGATGAAATAACAGCATTGTGACAGTAGCGGTGCCATGGCGTCCTCCCCTGACAGGAATGAGTTAGAAGGATTTATGGGGATATGATGCTATGGGAAGGAATTGGGTGGTGTATGATATAGAGAGTGTATGTGTGTGTGGGGGGAGGGAGATAAGGGGGGTTATGGGACTTGATGATATGAAAATAGTGTTAGAACCTGGGGGGTGGTATACATTCCTCTTGGAGTGTTCCTCTGTAAGTTTCCTTGGGTGGACACAATAATGAACTGTGGTGCCAGTGCTCTTATGGGCAGTTTTATTAACATTTTTTTTTTTTATACTAAAATAATGTGAAAAGGTTTTTTTTCACACCCATTTCACATTATTTTGTATCACCTGAATGTATTAAATGGTTTTTTAGATCCGTTTCATGAAACACTGCTCCAGACCCTTTAATTCTTATTTTTTAGTAACCAATTCACATTTCCAAAACTTATAATAGGAAATGCAATCTGGATGAATTTACTAAAAAAAAAAAAAAAAAGTAAAAAAACACTGCAGTGAGCCCTGTGATAATTACGCCAGCTTCAGATAGCATAATCACAGGGCTCACTGCAAATCCTGTACCCCTATACAGCTTTCTCTGCCCGCGCCCAGAGAAAGCTGTGCAGGGACCTGGCAGTGTGATCAGCTATGTGTGTCCGATAACTGATCACTGTGTTAAAAATAAACAAACTTGTCAAGTATAAAAAAACATACCCAGGGACCGGCGATCGGTGCTCCGATGAGGGCTCCTGTGACCCCTGAAGCAGTAAAGTGATGCTGCAAAGTGGCAGCTCAAGTTACAGCACCGGAGGTCACAGCAGCAGGGAGCCCTGATGATCGGCAGCCCTCCAGGAGCACTGATCACTATTTCCTGCCTCTGGTGAGTATGATCAGAGTAAGTTTGTGGGGTGGGGGTGGGCAAGGAGTGTCATCGCGACTGGTGCCCAGCTGCAGTAGTGGGGATGTTGGCGGCAGCACATATTTGGGGTATTTTTTACAAAAAAATACCTTAATATGTCTGCGGAGTGCAAACCCTGCTCTGTCCTGGCATGCCATAATTGATACATCCATGCGATATATCGAATTGTGGATTGGGTTGATTTTATTACATCCTATCTGCATCCTCACATGCGGATGGTGATAAATTGACCCCTTAGTATTTATATGCATTGCCTGACTTAGCATTTACACTGTAGCAACTCATCAGGAGAGAGAATGTACAGGGGGACATATGCCTCAATACTTGGAGAGGCTGTGTTTGAAAAATGACAGGAACTGATTGGTTGGTAGTTTATTTCTCTCCACCTCCATTCTTCAAGCATTGATGCAACAGGGAGGACAGTGTACAGGACTGAAGCGGAGAGGTAACACACCATCGAGAAAGATAAAGTTTAGATGTTGCCCACAGCAACCATTCAAGGTTTGATACATCTCCACTGGTTTTACTATAACAAATGTGAGTGAAAACAACATTTCTGTTATGAAGGAACATGAGGTCCTCATTCTTGTGTATTGCAGGTGATTCATTGCAGCGGGTACCTCAAGATCAGGCAGTACAGTCTGGACATGTCTCCTTTCGATGGCTGTTACCAGAATGTAGGCTTGGTTGCTGTTGGCCACTCCCTTCCTCCCAGTGCAGTCACTGAGATCAAACTCCATAGCAATATGTTCATGTTCAGAGCCAGCCTTGACATGAAGCTCATATTTCTAGATTCCAGGTAGGTTTGACTCATTAACTAAGTGGATAGTAAATAGGGCAAATGATAAAATAAATAAAAATTAAATTGCTCTTATCTTTCACCAGTCATTATTCTATGAAGCTTATGCTGTACATTAAATGTGAATTCCACTTCACTTTAAGCTATTGTATATAAAAGTTGTTAGATAATACTATAAGTAAAAAGGAATGAAATATCACTTGCATTTAGTATTATCTAGAGCGAAAAAGTTGGTGGCGAGATTTCCAACAGTATGTACTATTTAGTTGTGACGAAAAGGATGTGTATATAACATAATACAGGTTGAGTATCCCATATCCAAATATTCCGAAATACAGAATTTTTGAGTGAGACTGAGATAGTGAAACCTTTGTTTTCTGATGGCTCACTGTACACAAACTGTGTTTAATACACAAAGGTATTAAAAATATTGTATTAAATGACCTCCAGGCTGTGTATATAAGGTGTATATGAAACATAAATGAATAGTGTGAATGTACACAAACTTTGATAATGCACAAAGTTATTAAAAATATTGGCTAAAATGACCTTCAGGCTGTGTGTATAAGGTGTATATGTAACATAAATGCATTCTGTGCTTAAACTTGGGTCCCATCACCATGATATCTCATTATGGTATGCAATTATTCCAAAATACGGAAAAATCCGATATCCAAAATACCTTTGGTCCAAAGCATTTTGGATAAGGGATACTCAACCTGTATAGAAAATGGGCTGTCCATAGCTTTCAGAAGCTTGAGTTCATCTCCGCCTTGGAGAGTGAGAAATTGCACAATGATAAAGTACCAACCAACCAATCAACTCCTGTCATTATTGAAACACAACCTGTAATATGGCAATTAGGAGCTGATTGGCTGGTACTTTATCACAGTGCAATTTATCACTCTCCAAGGCTTGATAAATCTGGGCCTAAACTCTGATCCACCAAGAATATGTTACAGGCTGCAATTATTCACCCTCTTACTATGTTTCATAAACTGGGACAGTGAACCTGAAATATTCTAATTATGTGTTTGATCTTCAACAGAGTTGCAGAGTTAACTGGATATGAACCTCAAGATCTGATTGAAAAGACATTGTATCATCATGTCCATGGATGCGACACATTCCACCTGCGGTGTGCACATCACTTATGTAAGAAATCTAAGTATTCATTAATCCCCATCTATTGACTTCTTAACTGATATCTAGAGATGACTGATGCTATGCTGAAATTTGCTGCAAAATAGCCTTTATGCAGATGCTTATAGTTCCAGCGGTGCTCCTTCTGTCCGAACCTGAATCAGGCCCCGTGTTTGGTATTAGCTTTTACATCATCATTCTGGAGACTACTGTACCTTTCCAGATTGTAATGTAAACTTTCATTTTCTGGAATGTAAATAGGGTTATACTGTGCATATATGGAAGGCCAAAGTATACTGACGAAAAGGAGTATAATATAGCCCTCATATGCAGAATGAGATGAATTCATATTTTGGGATATAGTTTTCAAAATGTGCCCAGCTGTACTCACATCCCTTGTGTAATTCCCCTTTCAGACTTAAAACCTCAGCTTTAACCCGGCTCAGATCCGGACCACTGAGTACGGGTTGAAGCTGGGATTTTCTGTACATACCCCTGTTCACACGACCTGGCATATGAAACTTGAATGTGAGGCACAAATGATATATTGTTAGTTAATGATGTAACGTACAATTGCAACAGGCTCACTGTGTATTCACTAATTCTCATCTATGGTATAAAAATTCTGTATATTTATGTTCATGTATAGACTTGTCAGTAGAGTTCTCTTGTGACAGCCCAGTTTATTATGTCCTTTCCTATGCTGTTGTGCATACTAAGATTCCCAAGCCTGTAGTGCATAAGCGCATTGAGTCCTGTTTGGAGAAAGAGCGCTATATAAATAAAATTATTATTATTATTAATTATTATTATTATTATTATTATTATAACATGTGCATAAAATTGCCTTATTGGTTTTGCATGACTTATGCACCATGAACTGATGTATATAAGGGGACATATGTTTCTTACACACCAAACTGTTAATATTGTTGTTCAAAAACTCTATCTATCTATCTATCTATCTATCTATCTATCTATCTATCTATCTATCTATCTATCTATCTATCTATCTATCTATATATATTTATATATGTATATTTCCAAAGGATAAGTATTTAATTGTGATGTACGTTTATTTTTTGTTTCTCTTTTAAAATAATGTAGACTTTATTGTGTATAGCATCAGACTTATTTGGTTGTATAATAATTGTGACAGTGTAATATATATATCTATTGGGTGATACGCAATTTGAGAAACCGAAGCTAGTTAAGAGCTTCAGCCCTAATTGGGGTGTTACTTACAAATTGAGAAAAGCTATGTACTAGTCTGATGTATTGCTTTTAAAGTTTCAATGTCTTTTAACAGAAATGTGTTTTAAATAAATTGAACAATTATATTTCAAACATCTATTTGGTTGTATTCAAAACGCTAATTTTTGTTAAGGTTTACTTGTCATCTGAACTAATATTGGAAAAGTAAAGGCTATACTAAAAGTGAAGAGTGAAAAATAAGAATATAGCCCCCCCCTGTAGATACACCAATTACATTTCTAGTCTGATAAGGTCCACTCTGGCAGAGGACCATCTTCAGGAAATTAGCTGCCAAAGCCCTACAGAAAAGGCTTTTCCTGGATAATAATATACCACGCCAAACAATTAATAAATAAAAAAAAGCACAGTATCGGTAACAAAACTTTCATATCTGTATCTATATATGTTTTGCTGACTAAAACGAGGGCAAAAAAGAAAGAAAAAAGGATCTGTTTTGTTTAGGTTGTTTTTTTTACACTCAATATCTTTATTCGTTTCTCTTTCTAATATTCACATTGTCTTTAATCTTTACACCACTTTATATGTTTAAAAAAATATTTTGCATAAATGTTGTTTCTTATAGTGTGATATACAATATTATCCACTTTTAAATCAATCAATAAATGTTATATTTTAACAATAGTGCACCCTAAACAGATCCTTTTTCTTTCTGTTTTGTTTCTATGTGACAATATGATCTGTGGTTCCACCCCCTTTGCTTGATACATTATTTTTGTCCTACTATTATTAGGGGTTTTCTAGTATCAACTCTCCAGGTAGAGTGAACTATTATTTCCTTTCCCCCACATCTCCCTCTTTGTGTATGTAAAATGAGGTCAAAGCCATATACTGGGATAGTGTAATATTTCTAAATGTTTTTCTTAGCTTAACAAACAGTAGAAAGTTACTGAATGAAAGAATCTATGTTTGTTATCTTTGTCCATTTAGACAACATCAAGAACACTTTAGTCTTTTTAATGAAAATATCACATTTTTATAGAATTTATTTCAGATGCATCTTATGATGTAGCTGTTTTATTTGTCTCATAGCACCCTATATATGAAAGTAGTATTTATTCACAGTCTTCATTCATACCATTTGTCTTACACGCAAACATAACACTTAATTTTATATTAAAAATAACATGAGAAAACTACATTGTAACACATATTTGCATATATGTATTTCATGAATATGTCTTGATGAGCATATAAGTATTATAACAAATATTTTTCAACATGTCCCATACGCTATGTTTCTTTTTTTTTGTGCCTTTGTAGGGGGTCATCATGAATGTTAGAATCTCTTCTATTAATGATCTTTTAATGTAGGATTACAACAACTGCGTGATCATCTTTATTCATTTTCTCCTTTCTAAAAAGAAGAAATATGGATGTAATCTTTCAAAGTCTCTCTTGACTGACAAAATGTGATTGTTAATGGGAATAATTATTGCTCTGTGAGGGGTGCTTAGTATATGTTTTGTAATTGTATGGGCAGCACAGATGGTGTAATGGTTAGCATTACTGCCTCACTGCACTGATGTCATGGGTTTGATTCCCATCATGGCCCTAACTGTGTGGAGTTTGTATAATCTCCCCGTGCTTGTGTGGGTTTCCTCTGGGTATACACTCTGCGACTGTAAAGGGTGCTTAGTATACACTATGTGAATGTAAGTGGTGCTTAGTATACACTATGTACAGTGAATGTAATAGTATACACAATGCGGTATACTTACTAAGCCTCAGAAGGGTCTATTCAGGACGTTGATTTACACGTTAAAAATGAAGAAAGGAGTATCTCCGCATTTTTAACACAACCCCGCTATTCAGCAGAGGGTTAATGGAGTTATCTTCTCTGTCTGTACCCATCTCGCTGATTATCGCACAGTAGGGATCATTCCATTGATCTCTACTATGGTTTAACGTGTTATGCTGTTCAGCACGCATATACATGTTACACTTCACAAAATATCTTTACTTTATATAATGCCATTTCATAATAGCGTTATATAAAGAAAATCTTTAATTTTTCCCAAAAATATAGGGACAGAGGGATTTTTTTACATCAGTCCCTGCAGGATATTATGACAATTATGACAATTGGGCTATCAATTGGCGCTTGTTACACTGCAGAACTAACAATGCGAACAGGAGACTATTTACATTGTTATGTAAAAGCATGACATGCACAGAACGAAAACCAGAAGGGTTTGTTTTCGGATTTTTGAAAACAAAGCCTTCCAGAACTTCACAGGAACAGCTGTTACCGCGACCGCTGTTCCTGTGAAGTTTTATGCTGAATAGCCTGATAAAAAAGGGCTAACACCTTTTTTTGTGTCATTATTGCCTGATAATGATCGGGGCTATATCGACTTTCTTGCTGCATAGACCCCAGAGAGATAAAGTGGACAGAGTAAAAGGTCTATTTACTAAGCCTTGGATGGAGATAAAGGGGGACATGTACTAAGCAGTGAAAAGAGTTGAGAAGTGAGCCAGTGGAGAAGTTGCCCATGGGAACCAATCAGCAGCTCTGTATAATTTTATAGTATGCAAATGAAAAATGTTACTTGAATGCTGATTGGTTGCCATGGGTAACTTCTCCTCTGGCTCACTTCTCCACCCTTTTCCATGCTTAGTACCTCTCCCCCAAAGGGTGTAGTATGGTATGCCGGCGGTCGGGCTCCCAGCGACCAGCATACCGGCGCCGGGATCCCGACTGCCGGCATACCGACAGCGTGGCGAGTGCAAATGAGCCCCTTGCGAGCACAGTGGCATGCTACGCGCGCCACGCTATTTATTCTCCCTCCAGGGGGGTCATGGACCCCCAAGAGGGAGAAAAAGTGTCGGTATGCCGGCTATCGAGATTCCGGCGCCGGTATACTGTGCGCCGGGATCCCCACAGCCGGCAAACTGAAGACAAACCCCCCCAAAGTACCAGCCAACCAGTTCTTAGCTGCCATTTTTCAAACACAGCCTCTAACATGGCAGATAGTAGCTGATTGGCTGGTCCTTTATCTTTCTCCACTGCATTTCTCTCCAAGGTTTTATAAATAGACGCTATGTGAATGTAAGGGGTGCTTAGCATATGCTCTGTGAATGTAAGGGGTGCTTAGTATACACTATGTGACTGTAGGGGTGCTTAGTATACACTATGTGAATGTAAGGGGTGCTTAGTATACACTATGTCAATGGTTCCCAAACTTTCATGGCACCCCTTAGGGGGTGCTTAGTATACAGTTTATGAATGTAATGGGTGCTTAGTATATTCTCTGTGAATGTAAGGGATGCTTAGTATACACTCTGTGAATGTAAGGGGTGCTTATAAACTCTGTGAATGGAGGTGCTTAGTATACAATATGCGAATGTAAGGGGTGCTTAGTATACAAAATGTGAATTCAAGGGGTGCTTAATATACAATATGTGAATGTAAGGAGTGCTTAGTATACACTATGGGAATGTAAGAGGTGCTTAGTATATGCTCTGTGAATGTAAGGGGTGCTTAGTATATGCTCTGTGAATGTAAGGGGTGCTTAGTATATGCTCTGTGAATGTAAGGGGTGCTTAGTATATGGTCTGTGAATGTAAGGGGTGCTTAGTATATGGTCTGTGAATGTAAGGGGTGCTTAGTATATGCTCTGTGAATGTAAGGGGTGCTTAGTATATGGTCTGTGAATGTAAGGGGTGCTTAGTATATGGTCTGTGAATGTAAGGGGTGCTTAGTATATGGTCTGTGAATGTAAGGGATGCTTAGTATATGGTCTGTGAATGTAAGGGGTGCTTAGTATATGCTCTGTGAATGTAAGGGATGCTTAGTATATGGTCTGTGAATGTAAGGGGTGCTTAGTATATGCTCTGTGAATGTAAGGGGTGCTTAGTATATGCTCTGTGAATGTAAGGGGTGCTTAGTATATGATCTGTGAATGTAAGGGATGCTTAGTATATGCTCTGTGAATGTAAGGGATGCTTAGTATATGGTCTGTGAATGTAAGGGGTGCTTAGTATATGGTCTGTGAATGTAAGGGGTGCTTAGTATATGCTCTGTGAATGTAAGGGGTGCTTAGTATATGCTCTGTGAATGTAAGGGATACTTAGTATATGGTCTGTGAATGTAAGGGGTGCTTAGTATATGCTCTGTGAATGTAAGGGGTGCTTAGTATACGCTCTGTGAATGTAAGGGGTGCTTAGAATATGCTCTGTGAATGTAAGGGATGCTTAGTATATGCTCTGTGAATGTAAGGGATGCTTAGTATATGGTCTGTGAATGTAAGGGGTGCTTAGTATATGGTCTGTGAATGTAGGGGGTGCTCAGTATATGCTCTGTGAATGTAAGGGGTGCTTAGTATATGCTCTGTGAATGTAAGGGATGCTTAGTATATGGTCTGTGAATGTAAGGGGTGCTTAGTATATGGTCTGTGAATGTAGGGGGTGCTTAGTATATGCTCTGTGAATGTAAGGGGTGCTTAGTATATGCTCTGTGAATGTAAGGGATGCTTAGTATATGGTCTGTGAATGTAAGGGATGCTTAGTATATGGTCTGTGAATGTAAGGGGTGCTTAGCATATGGTCTGTGAATGTAGGGGGTGCTTAGTATATGGTCTGTGAATGTAAGGGGTGCTTAGTATATGGTCTGTGAATGTAGGGGGTGCTTAGTATATGGCCTGTGAATGTAAGGGGTGCTTAGTATATGGTCTGTGAACGTAAGGGGTGCTTAGTATATGGTCTGTGAATGTAAAGGGTGCTTAGTATATGGTCTGTGAATGTAGGGGGTGCTTAGTATATGGTCTGTGAATGTAAGGGGTGCTTAGTATATGCTCTGTGAATGTAAGGGGTGCTTAGTATATGCTCTGTGAATGTAAGGGATGCTTAGTATATGGTCTGTGAATGTAAGGGGTGCTTAGTATATGCTCTGTGAATGTAAGGGGTGCTTAGTATATGCTCTGTGAATGTAAGGGATGCTTAGTATATGCTCTGTGAATGTAAGGGATGCTTAGTATATGGTCTGTGAATGTAAGGGGTGCTTAGTATATGGTCTGTGAATGTAGGGGGTGCTTAGTATATGCTCTGTGAATGTAAGGGGTGCTTAGTATATGCTCTGTGAATGTAAGGGATGCTTAGTATATGGTCTGTGAATGTAAGGGGTGCTTAGTATATGGTCTGTGAATGTAGGGGGTGCTTAGTATATGCTCTGTGAATGTAAGGGGTGCTTAGTATATGCTCTGTGAATGTAAGGGATGCTTAGTATATGGTCTGTGAATGTAAGGGATGCTTAGTATATGGTCTGTGAATGTAAGGGGTGCTTAGTATATGGTCTGTGAATGTAGGGGGTGCTTAGTATATGGTCTGTGAATGTAAGGGGTGCTTAGTATATGGTCTGTGAATGTAGGGGGTGCTTAATATATGGTCTGTGAATGTAAGGGGTGCTTAGTATATGGTCTGTGAATGTAAGGGGTGCTTAGTATATGGTCTGTGAATGTAAGGGGTGCTTAGTATATGGTCTGTGAATGTAAGGGGTGCTTAGTATATGGTTTGTGAATGTAGGGGGTGCTTAGTATATGCTCTGTGAATGTAAGGGGTGCTTAGTATATGGTCTGTGAATGTAGGGTGTGCTTAGTATATGCTCTGTGAATGTAAGGGGTGCTTAGTATATGCTCTGTGAATGTAAGGGGTGCTTAGTATATGGTCTGTGAATGTAAGGGGTGCTTAGTATATGCTCTGTGAATGTAAGAGGTGCTTAGTATATGCTCTGTGAATGTAAGGGGTGCTTAGTATATGCTCTATGAATGTAAGGGGTGCTTAGTATATGGTCTGTGAATGTAAGGGGTGCTTAGTATATGGTCTGTGAATGTAAGGGGTGCTTAGTATATAGTCTGTGAATGTAGGGGGTGCTTAGTATATGCTCTGTGAATGTAAGGGGTGCTTAGTATATGCTCTGTGAATGTAAGGGGTGCTTAGTATATGGTCTGTGAATGTAAGGGGTGCTTAGTATATGCTCTGTGAATGTAAGAGGTGCTTAGTATATGCTCTGTGAATGTAAGGGGTGCTTAGTATATGCTCTGTGAATGTAAGGGATGCTTAGTATATGGTCTGTGAATGTAAGGGGTGCTTAGTATATGGTCTGTGAATGTAAGGGGTGCTTAGTATATGGTCTGTGAATGTAAGGGGTGCTAAGTATATGCTCTGTGAATGTAAGGGATGCTTAGTATATGGTCTGTGAATGTAAGGGATGCTTAGTATATGCTCTGTGAATGTAAGGGGTGCTTAGTATATGCTCTGTGAATGTAAGGGATGCTTAGTATATGGTCTGTGAATGTAAGGGATGCTTAGTATATGCTCTGTGAATGTAAGGGATGCTTAGTATATGCTCTGTGAATGTAAGGGATGCTTAGTATAGATAATTGTGCATTACAGACATACACACAATCAATAAAGTAATGTCTGTGTTTCTCTTTGCAGTGCTGGTGAAAGGACAGGTCACGACTAAGTACTATCGGTTCCTGGCTAAACATGGCGGTTGGGTGTGGGTGCAGAGCTATGCTACGATTGTGCACAACAGCCGATCCTCCAGACCCCACTGTATTGTCAGTGTGAATTATGTGCTTACGTAAGTAAACCTGGGCATAATTGTATTCCATTATGGCTAATAAACAGTGTCCTTATTTGCTAATGCTGTGATGTTTTTGGCTAACATTACCGAGGGAAAAACCCCTTTGTTGGTTCTTCATGGTTCGCACGTTAAATGTATTGAGATATTTATATAGCACTTAAACAGCACATCTGGTTTTCTTCAATGCAGCACAGTTTGAGTGTCTTAATTTGAACCAGATTGGCCAATAAATCCATAAAAATAAAAGTGATGGGATATTTTTTTTAATCTATTGCTTATTTATAACAAGAAACTGAAGTTAGATGCCATTGATGTGCACTTATTTAATAGAAATCTGGCTCATGAGAGAATAGCAGCACTTTGACCAAGATGATTTTCCATGGGAATAGTATCTGTAATGTAACAAGACTTCTCTATAAGTCATATAAAGTTTATTATAAACCACATCTATGCTCAACTGTTGTGGGAGCCTGCGTGCCGGAGAACACAATAGTGTCTGCTCTATATATAACTAATGTTGCTACATGCAATCAACACTGCAGGACAAATTAAAGTTAAATATGCAAAAAACCCCGTTGAGAAACATATACAAATAAATCACACAAACAATCATACACAATTAAACCATATCAATACAAGCCAACACTAAAGAAACATACAGTAAACTATAAATAATGTAACAGATATTATATAAATGTTGACTACAGTTTGCAGTACCATGGTATAGCAATGACTTCTGTACTTTGCTCAGGTGCAGCCTCTTTGTAATGTATAATAAAACCGGTGCTTACCCATAGTCCATTTGCCTTGCTCCCTTGTTAGAGGAGCTCTATATCACATACCTCCCAACATGACCCTCTCCAGGAGGGACACAATGCTCTGCTCCTGGACTTTTCTCTTAATTTATGATTGCCAGCACCTGTTTTGAACAGGTTAATGGATACGAAAGTCCAGGAGCAGAGCATTCTGTCCCTCCTGGAGAGGATTCATGTTGGGAGGTATGATATCCCAACATTTTATGTTCAAATACGAACGGTGAAGGCAAAATGCAATGCACAGTGTTAAGCTGAAATGTCTCCCAAACTCTTTTAAAGACTAATGTATTTTCTCCTCGCTCTCTTACAGAGAGCTAGAGTCCTTCCCACACCTTCCTACTAATGGGATCTGATACAAGACAAAAAAAGAGACTGCAGTCATTTGAGCTGCTGTGAAATCTCTGACATTGACCCAGTTTAGGAATCTGCCAATCCATGCAGAGCATTTAAACTGAGCAAGTCTGCCAACATGTCACTCAAAACGGCCTGTTAAGTTAGAGAAACATCTGCCTCCTAACATGATAGTCTGCTGCAGTAAAGTGATGTAGAGCATGATGGACAACCTTAGTAAAGGTCATATATTTCAGAACTATTATTCAATGTAGTTTAACACTGCCTTGGATAATAAAACTTTTCTTGCTTTTAAATATCCATTATTTTAGTGCAAAGGATATATTTCTTTTTTCATGTGAGTCTCTAATTCAGTGAGCAGTAGAGGTAAAGGAATAGAATTTGTGTGTTTGGTCCAAGTGCAGGATATATTGCATGTGGCTCTAGTAATTATTCCTCTATTTTACATATATGCACTCAATATGCACTGTAACTGCATTGGGTGCATGATTTTCCCAGTGTTGGACTAAGGTACATAGGACTCACTAAGGACTCATCAAGGGAAGCAGGGGCCCACAAAACAGCCAGCTTGCTGAGGGTTTAGTAGAGTAGGAAAAGATGATACATAGGCTAGTAGGCAAAGTTCTCAGGCAATGGCATAGCGAGTATTTTCCATGTTACCTGGGGAGGGAGTCTGACACTGGGCTCTATCATAGAGAAGGTTTAGCTGTTTTAAAGACTCTGGGGGTAATTCCAAGTTGATCGCAGCAGGAATTTTTTTTAGCAGTTGGGCAAAACCATGTGCACTGCAGGGGAGGCAGATATAACATGTGCAGAGAGAGTTAGATTTGGGTGTGTTATTTTGTTTCTGTGCAGGGTAAATACTGTCTGCTTTATTTTTACACTGCAATTTAGATTGCAGATTGAACACACCCCACCCAAATCTAACTCTCTCTGCACATGTTATATATGCCCCTCCTGCAGTGCACATGGTTTTGCCCAACTGCTAAAAAAATTCCTGCTGCGATCAACTTGGAATTACCCCCTCTGTCTGTGAACTGAGCTCAGCAATGTTTGCTCTGTCTTGTCCTCTATTTCACTTATGTCAGCCTCTATGGTATCTATAGCTCCATATAAATAACTACAATGATGGTGATGATTTTTTAGTTCATAATTAAATATATGCTTCATATTGGGTTGCTTGAATTATATTCAGTATAAATGCAGAACTAGTAACAGGCTTATAAATTTCAAGTGCAATCTTGTAATAATATTAAATGATGCAGTGAAAAAAACAGAATACATTTTACCATACTGGACTTTCATATGAAAAAAGACTTGGTATATGTTTCTTGTTTAAATTCTTAGCACTAGCTTAACTTATTTTGGTATAAATTAATGTTCTGAATGAAGTCAGGAATACATTGATTCTGTGCATGCCTTGTATACTGACCCACCAATCAGAACCATGTGGAAAAAAATCCTAATGTTTCTGATTGGTCAACTGGGGAAGAGAAGTCTGCTATTCCAGGCTTTAATCATTGGTAGGTTTTGCAAGGGAACTTTGTAGGATTTCTTTTTTTTTGTCATCTTCCTTTTGGTAACATTAGCTGGAAGACAGAAAAGAGAGAGGAGGGTAACCAAGGGCAGATGGAAATCCTTGCCCATTATACAGGGACTCAAGTTCAATTCAGCACCAACAATACCACTGGGTTTCTTCTGCCACACTTCACCGAATGCTTGCCAAAGTTAACTTCATTGTATATCAATGCTGTTGGCTTGTACACCACCATTTAGTAGACTACCCCAGAGAACGGCAGTAAGGAGTGACAACTAACTATTACAGTTGTCAAGAGGACAATGGAATAGTAATAGAAATATATCCAAATCGAGACAAAAACTGAAAACTATGTGTGGATTGTAGGTAATAGGACATAGGTAAATTTGTAAAAAGTAAAAATGGCATACAGTACACTTCTACGGCTATTACAATAAAAGAATAACCATGAAACACTTCCCAGTAACACAGTTAATGTCTGCTATTTGTATGGGGATACATTTCATGGCTCCCAGTCACACAAACCCTTGTTTGCTCGTTCCTGCATTCCACTATTCAGCAAATCCTTCTGAAAGGGCTCATTTCTCCAGAAAGAGAAACACCTCCCCTGATTAGAGGGCACACAATTCCATCCCAATGTAGGACGCATGTGTTGTTTTCTCTCTTGATCTGCTCACATGAGTATCGCAGAGATCCCAATCCTTTGTACTGCAAATCACTGCAAATTGTCCCACTTACAAAGCGCACACAGAGCTTGTTTTTAGAGGGCCAATTGAGGCATATATTAGAGAATGCAACAAATTGAGAGCATGGATAGCAAACTGTATTTTTATTATTTTATGCTGTTAACATAGTAGACAATAAAAAATATACAACTTGGTCCACCGACCACAATCATGTTACAATTATTAGATGATAATTGTAATTATTGTGTCTTGTACTTTTATGTTTCTATGCTGGTAATATGGAGAGAAAAAGTTCATAAATTACATTTCTTCTATATTACACTTGTTGATGTTTACCATATTTGCTATGATGGCAATTTACTAACCTAATTGTTGAGATAGCTCCTATAATACATTTCAGTATACAATCTAACTTACAGATGTCTATATTGTCATAAGTGTAAAAATATACATAATGTGTACTGTATTTTATAACAGATATAAAATATGCAGAAGTGCTTTCATCCATGCGTTTCTAAAAAATAATGTAAATTCTCAAATGTTTAAAATATAATGACATGGAAAATATTTTTTTGTAATTATACAAATAATTGTTAGAAATAATTGCAGGAAAAAACAAGCAATAAAGAAGCCTTTATCATTTTCACTGTTTAACTAATGGTTAATTTTATCCAAGAGCATGCATACTATTTGCTACATACTTCTGCAATCCTGGCAGTCATAGAACTCTTATTTAAGGCTAAGGGACTTGTTTGCTGCTCTTTGCTCATGACATACTCACTCATCACCCCGTTACAAGAACGTATGATGAACTGAGCCAAGAGATAGAGCTAAGCGGCTTATTTACTGTAGGCATCTGTGATTAATAGTAAACCCTTTTGATTATTTACAGTATTCTGAAAGCATTAGCGCTAGAGACTGCACAGCTACATTATATCATTATTAGCTGGCTGTTGACAATAGCCCCGTGTGATAACATATGTTGCTAATCCAAAGATAATATATTGTGTGTCCATTTATTAAAGCTAGATAAACTCTTTCCCTATACAGAATACGGGTGTTTTTGTCAGAGGGTTACAATAGCAGGCGGGACAATGCGGCGGGGAAACTATTTGCCTGCAAATGCTTCTACTTGCATATTATGAAGAAGCCTATTTAAGAAGGATTGTGATGGCACATGTACCATCTTTTTCTTTACATTTTGTGTTTTAATCGCATCGCAGATGCAGTAAAATACCACTCAGAATGTACTAGAGATACTGGGCTGCGACTTTTATTAGTTTTCAATACATATAAAGTCACATACGAAGCACAAAGGATCTTGGCATGAGAAAAAGCTGCGCCTGCTGCGTTGCAGCACTTTGCATGCAGATTCAGACCCATTCACACACAGATGTTCAAATGTCACACATCAATTAGATCAGTGTAATCTAGAAAAGTAGTTTTGTTGCTTCCGGCTGTTTTATTTGAGAATAAGACACCCATTGTGAGTGAGAAAGATGACTGGTGCATCCAAGTTGCATGGGATTTGGTGCACTGAGAGGAGCTATTTCACATGACTGAAGCCACTTTGCATGAGGACACATCTGTAGTCATTGCCATCTCAGGATGGCGATTGCAGACACAGCCCAATGAAATACATTTATTCCATACCACTGTGCATACACTTGTACATATGTATCCAGACTGGTAGGCAAAGTGGTCAGTTCAGCAGTACTCCTGCCAGCCAGTACCACAGGGGACATGAGTGTCACTCAATTGCCCCAGCTACATTTTGTTAGTAAATTGAGTTGTCAACTGACTTTCTATTGCCGTGGATACAAAATATTTATTTATTTATTTTGTCACAGCATATTAAGAAATACACCCATTAGTATTTAGTTTAATAGCTTTCTGGTTAAACTTAAATAACTATACATTTGGTATTTTAATATGGATAGCTCTGCTATGGATATGTTGAATTGATTAGATTTTAGGGGGCATAACTAGGGTCTGAGCAGGTCCAAATTAATACATCCCTACATGATTTTAAATGTCCATCAGATCTACTGACATACCCCTTAAATGCATCTGAAACCACATACACTTTACTTACCCTCACCGCTCCCCAGATGTCTCTTATATGCACATCAGGTCCCCTGTATGAACTCAGACCTCCCTAAAAGCTTTATATGCCCATCGGATCCAGCCACATGCCGTTTGCAAGCCCAATAAATCCTCCTACATGCCCTGAGACCTTCCCACGTGCCTCTCACAGTGCTCATTGTATGCCTCCTCCAGAGGTATATTAAGCTTCTGGAGCGCCCAGGTGCAGGGATCTCCCCTCCGTGAAGCACCCCCCACATACCACTTGTCATGGTACCTTCTTTCCAGAAATATTTTCAGTACTTTTTCATCAAGATTTGCCATGCTTAAATCAGTAATAAACATTGCCAGAGCTTTTGCTATTACCTTATCCTGTGTTAACTCTTTAAAGATTTCACACAATTGATGGCACCACTATCAGAATACATATTTACTAGAGATGAGCGCCTGAAATTTTTCGGGTTTTGTGTTTTGGTTTTGGGTTCGGTTCCGCGGCCGTGTTTTGGGTTCGAACGCGTTTTGGCAAAACCTCACCGAATTTTTTTTGTCGGATTCGGGTGTGTTTTGGATTCGGGTGTTTTTTTCAAAAAACACTAAAAAACAGCTTAAATCATAGAATTTGGGGGTCATTTTGATCCCAAAGTATTATTAACCTCAAAAACCATAATTTACACTCATTTTCAGTCTATTCTGAATACCTCACACCTCACAATATTATTTTTAGTCCTAAAATTTGCACCGAGGTCGCTGTGTGAGTAAGATAAGCGACCCTAGTGGCCGACACAAACACCGGGCCCATCTAGGAGTGGCACTGCAGTGTCACGCAGGATGTCCCTTCCAAAAAACCCTCCCCAAACAGCACATGACGCAAAGAAAAAAAGAGGCGCAATGAGGTAGCTGTGTGAGTAAGATTAGCGACCCTAGTGGCCGACACAAACACCGGGCCCATCTAGGAGTGGCACTGCAGTGTCACGCAGGATGGCCCTTCCAAAAAACCCTCCCCAAACAGCACATGACGCAAAGAAAAAAAGAGGCGCAATGAGGTAGCTGACTGTGTGAGTAAGATTAGCGACCCTAGTGGCCGACACAAACACCGGGCACATCTAGGAGTGGCACTGCAGTGTCACGCAGGATGTCCCTTCCAAAAAACCCTCCCCAAACAGCACATGACGCAAAGAAAAAAAGAGGCGCAATGAGGTAGCTGTGTGAGTAAGATTAGCGACCCTAGTGGCCGACACAAACACCGGGCCCATCTAGGAGTGGCACTGCAGTGTCACGCAGGGTGTCCCTTCCAAAAAACCCACCCCAATCAGCACATGATGCAAAGAAAAAGAAAAGAAAAAAGAGGTGCAAGATGGAATTATCCTTGGGCCCTCCCACCCACCCTTATGTTGTATAAACAAAACAGGACATGCACACTTTAACCAACCCATCATTTCAGTGACAGGGTCTGCCACACGACTGTGACTGATATGACGGGTTGGTTTGGACCCCCCCCAAAAAAGAAGCAATTAATCTCTCCTTGCACAAACTGGCTCTACAGAGGCAAGATGTCCACCTCATCTTCACCCTCCGATATATCACCGTGTACATCCCCCTCCTCACAGATTATCAATTCGTCCCCACTGGAATCCACCATCTCAGCTCCCTGTGTACTTTGTGGAGGCAATTGCTGCTGGTCAATGTCTCCGCGGAGGAATTGATTATAATTCATTTTAATGAACATCATCTTCTCCACATTTTCTGGATGTAACCTCGTACGCCGATTGCTGACAAGGTGAGCGGCGGCACTAAACACTCTTTCGGAGTACACACTTGTGGGAGGGCAACTTAGGTAGAATAAAGCCAGTTTGTGCAAGGGCCTCCAAATTGCCTCTTTTTCCTGCCAGTATAAGTACGGACTGTGTGACGTGCCTACTTGGATGCGTTCACTCATATAATCCTCCACCATTCTATCAATGTTGAGAGAATCATATGCAGTGACAGTAGACGACATGTCCGTAATCGTTGTCAGGTCCTTCAGTCCGGACCAGATGTCAGCATCAGCAGTCGCTCCAGACTGCCCTGCATCACCGCCAGCGGGTGGGCTCGGAATTCTGAGCCTTTTCCTCGCACCCCCAGTTGCGGGAGAATGTGAAGGAGGAGATGTTGACAGGTCGCGTTCCGCTTGACTTGACAATTTTGTCACCAGCAGGTCTTTCAACCCCAGCAGACCTGTGTCTGCCGGAAAGAGAGATCCAAGGTAGGCTTTAAATCTAGGATCGAGCACGGTGGCCAAAATGTAGTGCTCTGATTTCAACAGATTGACCACCCGTGAATCCTTGTTAAGCGAATTAAGGGCTGCATCCACAAGTCCCACATGCCTAGCGGAATCGCTCCGTGTTAGCTCCTCCTTCAATGCCTCCAGCTTCTTCTGCAAAAGCCTGATGAGGGGAATGACCTGACTCAGGCTGGCAGTGTCTGAACTGACTTCACGTGTGGCAAGTTCAAAGGGCATCAGAACCTTGCACAACGTTGAAATCATTCTCCACTGCACTTGAGACAGGTGCATTCCACCTACTATATCGTGCTCAATTGTATAGGCTTGAATGGCCTTTTGCTGCTCCTCCAACCTCTGAAGCATATAGAGGGTTGAATTCCACCTCGTTACCACTTCTTGCTTCAGATGATGGCAGGGCAGGTTCAGTAGTTTTTGGTGGTGCTCCAGTTTTCTGTACGTGGTGCCTGTACGCCGAAAGTGTCCCGCAATTCTTCTGGCCACCGACAGCATCTCTTGCACGGCCCTGTCGTTTTTAAAAAAATTCTGCACCACCAAATTCAAGGTATGTGCAAAACATGGGACGTGCTGGAATTGGCCCAGATTTAATGCACACACAATATTGCTGGCGTTGTCCGATGCCACAAATCCACAGGAGAGTCCAATTGGGGTAAGCCATTCCGCGATGATCTTCCTCAGTTGCCGTAAGAGGTTTTCAGCTGTGTGCGTATTCTGGAAAGCGGTGATACAAAGCGTAGCCTGCCTAGGAAAGAGTTGGCGTTTGCGAGATGCTGCTACTGGTGCCGCCGCTGCTGTTCTTGCGGCGGGAGTCCATACATCTACCCAGTGGGCTGTCACAGTCATATAGTCCTGACCCTGCCCTGCTCCACTTGTCCACATGTCCGTGGTTAAGTGGACATTGGGTACAGCTGCATTTTTTAGGACACTGGTGACTCTTTTTCTGAGGTCTGTGTACATTTTCGGTATCGCCTGCCTAGAGAAATGGAACCTAGATGGTATTTGGTACCGGGGACACAGTACCTCCAACAAGTCTCTAGTTGGCTCTGCAGTAATGATGGATACCGGAACCACGTTTCTCACCACCCAGGATGCCAAGGCCTCAGTTATCCGCTTTGCAGTAGGATGACTGCTGTGATATTTCATCTTCCTCGCAAAGGACTGTTGAACAGTCAATTGCTTACTGGAAGTAGTACAAGTGGGCTTACGACTTCCCCTCTGGGATGACCATCGACTCCCAGCGGCAACAACAGCAGCGCCAGCAGCAGTAGGCGTTACACGCAAGGATGCATCGGAGGAATCCCAGGCAGGAGAGGACTCGTCAGACTTGCCAGTGACATGGCCTGCAGGACTATTGGCATTCCTGGGGAAGGAGGAAATTGACACTGAGGGAGTTGGTGGGGTGGTTTGCGTGAGCTTGGTTACAAGAGGAAGGGATTTACTGGTCAGTGGACTGCTTCCGCTGTCACCCAAAGTTTTTGAACTTGTCACTGACTTATTATGAATGCGCTGCAGGTGACGTATAAGGGAGGATGTTCCGAGGTGGTTAACGTCCTTACCCCTACTTATTACAGCTTGACAAAGGGAACACACGGCTTGACACCTGTTGTCCGCATTTGTGGTGAAATACCTCCACACCGAAGAGCTGATTTTTTTGGTATTTTCACCTGGCATGTCAACGGCCATATTCCTCCCACGGACAACAGGTGTCTCCCCGGGTGCCTGACTTAAACAAACCACCTCACCATCAGAATCCTCCTGGTCAATTTCCTCCCCAGCGCCAGCAACACCCATATCCTCCTCATCCTGGTGTACTTCAACACTGACATCTTCAATCTGACTATCAGGAACTGGACTGCGGGTGCTCCTTCCAGCACTTGCAGGGGGCATGCAAATAGTGGAAGGCGCATGCTCTTCACGTCCAGTGTTGGGAAGGTCAGGCATCGCAAACGACACAATTGGACTCTCCTTGTGGATTTGGGATTTCAAAGAACGCACAGTTCTTTGCGGTGCTTTTGCCAGCTTGAGTCTTTTCAGTTTTCTAGCGAGAGGCTGAGTGCTTCCATCCTCATGTGAAGCTGAACCACTAGCCATGAACATAGGCCAGGGCCTCAGCCGTTCCTTGCCACTCCGTGTGGTAAATGGCATATTGGCAAGTTTACGCTTCTCCTCCGACAATTTTATTTTAGGTTTTGGAGTCCTTTTTTTTCTGATATTTGGTGTTTTGGATTTGACATGCTCTGTACTATGACATTGGGCATCGGCCTTGGCAGACGACGTTGCTGGCATTTCATCGTCTCGGCCATGACTAGTGGCAGCAGCTTCAGCACGAGGTGGAAGTGGATCTTGATCTTTCCCTAATTTTGGAACCTCAACTTTTTTGTTCTCCATATTTTATAGGCAGAACTAAAAGGCACCTCAGGTAAACAATGGAGATGGATGGATTGGATACTAGTATACAATTATGGACGGACTGCCACGGTTAGGTGGTATAAAAAAACCACGGTTAGGTGGTATATATTATAATAATAATACAATTATGGATGGACGGACTGCCTGCCGACTGCCGACACAGAGGTAGCCACAGCCGTGAACTACCGCACTGTACACTGGTTGATAAAGAGATAGTAGTATACTCGTAACAATTAGGATGACACTATGACGGTATAAAGAATGAAAAAAAAACCACGGTTAGGTGGTAGGTATATAATAATAAATAATACAATTCTGGTCGGACGGACTGCCTGCCGTGTGCCGACACAGAGGTAGCCACAGCCGTGAACTACCGCACTGTACACTGGTTGATAAAGAGATAGTAGTATACTCGTAACAATTAGGATGACACTATGACGGTATAAAGAATGAAAAAAAAAACCACGGTTAGGTGGTAGGTATATAATAATAAATAATACAATTCTGGTCGGACGGACTGCCTGCCGTGTGCCGACACAGAGGTAGCCACAGCCGTGAACTACCGCACTGTACACTGGTTGATAAAGAGATAGTAGTATACTCGTAACAATTAGGATGACACTATGACGGTATAAAGAATGAAAAAAAAACCACGGTTAGGTGGTAGGTATATAATAATAAATAATACAATTCTGGTCGGACGGACTGCCTGCCGTGTGCCGACACAGAGGTAGCCACAGCCGTGAACTACCGCACTGTACACTGGTTGATAAAGAGATAGTAGTATACTCGTAACAATTAGGATGACACTATGACGGTATAAAGAATGAAAAAAAAACCACGGTTAGGTGGTAGGTATATAATAATAAATAATACAATTCTGGTCGGACGGACTGCCTGCCGTGTGCCGACACAGAGGTAGCCACAGCCGTGAACTACCGCACTGTACACTGGTTGATAAAGAGATAGTAGTATACTCGTAACAATTAGGATGACACTATGACGGTATAAAGAATGAAAAAAAAACCACGGTTAGGTGGTAGGTATATTATAATAAATAATACAATTCTGGTCGGACGGACTGCCTGCCGTGTGCCGACACAGAGGTAGCCACAGCCGTGAACTACCGCACTGTACACTGGTTGATAAAGAGATAGTAGTATACTCGTAACAATTAGGATGACACTATGACGGTATAAAGAATGAAAAAAAAAACCACGGTTAGGTGGTAGGTATATAATAATAAATAATACAATTCTGGTCGGACGGACTGCCTGCCGTGTGCCGACACAGAGGTAGCCACAGCCGTGAACTACCGCACTGTACACTGGTTGATAAAGAGATAGTAGTATACTCGTAACAATTAGGATGACACTATGACGGTATAAAGAATGAAAAAAAAAACCACGGTTAGGTGGTAGGTATATAATAATAAATAATACAATTCTGGTCGGACGGACTGCCTGCCGTGTGCCGACACAGAGGTAGCCACAGCCGTGAACTACCGCACTGTACACTGGTTGATAAAGAGATAGTAGTATACTCGTAACAATTAGGATGACACTATGACGGTATAAAGAATGAAAAAAAAACCACGGTTAGGTGGTAGGTATATAATAATAAATAATACAATTCTGGTCGGACGGACTGCCTGCCGTGTGCCGACACAGAGGTAGCCACAGCCGTGAACTACCGCACTGTACACTGGTTGATAAAGAGATAGTAGTATACTCGTAACAATTAGGATGACACTATGACGGTATAAAGAATGAAAAAAAAACCACGGTTAGGTGGTAGGTATATAATAATAAATAATACAATTCTGGTCGGACGGACTGCCTGCCGTGTGCCGACACAGAGGTAGCCACAGCCGTGAACTACCGCACTGTACTGTGTCTGCTGCTAATATAGACTGGTTGATATTTAAAGAGATATTAGTAGTATACAACAATACTATACTGGTGGTCAGGCACTGGTCACCACTCCTGCAGCAAAAGTGTGCACTGTTAATTAATATAATTGTACTCCTGGCTCCTGCTAACAACCTGCAGTGCTCCCCAGTCTCCCCCACAATTAATTATAAGCTTTTAATTTATACATTGATGACTGTGCAGCACACTGGGCTGAGCTGAGTGCACACAGACTGAGTCACACTGTGTGACTGACTGTGCTGTGTATCGTTTTTTTTTTCAGGCAGAGAACGGATATAGCAGAGAGAAGTGAACGGATATATTATATTAAATAAAAGTTAACTAGCAACTGCACTGGTCACTGACTGTGGTAAACTAACTCTGTCTGCGACTCTGCACAATCTCTCTCTCTCTATCTAATCTATCTCTATTCTAATGGAGAGGACGCCAGACACGTCCTCTCCCTATCAATCTCAATGCACGAGTGAAAATGGCGGCGACGCGCGGCTCCTTATATAGAATCCGAGTCTCGCGATAGAATCCGAGCCTCGCGAGAATCCGACAGCGTCATGATGACGTTCGGGCGCGCTCGGGTTAACCGAGCAAGGCGGGAAGATCCGAGTCGCTCGGACCCGTGAAAAAAAACATGAAGTTCGGGCGGGTTCGGATTCCGAGGAACCGAACCCGCTCATCTCTAATATTTACCACACTTTTAATCAGGCCATAGGTCTGATTACTTTATTTTGTTTATTCTGCTCATCTGGGGTGTCCTCATTTTGAAGAGGACAATGAAGGAACACATGTAGCCAACAAGAGCATTGGCATGTTCACAAAAGCAATACGTATTTCAGTGAGTGTGCTGATCTTATGGGGGGCACTAACCTGAACAGGTTTGAAAAGTGTCATGCTGGGCATAAAGGTAAATAGAAAGCCAAAGGCTGGGAGATAATGATGTCTGACTTCCCTTGTTGAAGAATACTCCACTATGAGATTAATGTTCTTATATACAACTTGCTTCATTTTAATGTTGGGAAATTGCTGGATAATGGGTATATGGAAAATATGTTTTATTCTTGTTTGCTATAGATATATACTGGCATATGGATTAGGTGTGTACAATATTTACATTTACTTTTTGTCATACCATAAATGCTATTATAAAGAGGCAATGGATCACTCACAATTCACCTTGTTATGAGTAAAACAGAGATTTCATTTGTCATCCCTGTGAATATCATAGAGTTCTCTACAGCCTTATACTGTTGATTGTATATGTTTCATTTAAAGATTATGGACTGATTCAAAGTTGCACAACTCAGTTTTGCAGCTAGATCTTGTGATTTGTAGAACTCAGCATGTTTTGTTACTGGGTGTATGCAACGAGGGCCAACTATGGGTGACTTGTAGGCAGCTCAATCGCATCTCCATTTGCGACTGAATGGGGGCAATTTTGTGGCACTGGGGCATTTGCTTGCTGGCTAAGTGTTCTAAGGGTGTGACACCGGTGTGTTGGTGAAATTGCTGGCCAGGCTGAGATGTCTGATTGAGGATGAATGTCTTGCACATGGTCAGGGCTGTTGATAGTAATGACGGATACTTTCACAAGTGGATGGACAGGGGAGATCATAGATACTGCAGTAATGCAGATGGGCAAAGATCTGCAGTTATATCTGTGCCTGCAACTCAGGATCAGTCAGTTTATATTTCAAATATATTCTAAATGAATTAAATATTTGGCTTTTATTAGAAAACAATGTTTTTTTGCCTCCCTTTTGTCTGTACATTTGCATGAAGAAGTCCTCAGTCAACTTACCTACAGATTTATAACAACAGTTTGTAAATCATTCCTTAGAGACCTGCAACCATCATATTTTTTTCTTGAATAATTGATGATCTAGTAAGCAAACAGAGATTCACATCGTTTTCATATGAATGTGAATGTGTCTGCTATCACTGCGTTTCCCAAAGGATAGCTGTGGAAGCCACTGTCTTACATTTTCTTCTAAATCATGATATATAGGCTGTGATAAAATACTACAAGAAGAAAAAGCCTTTGGGCAAGCAAGAACTGAGAATATCCAATAAAACATTCGTATTAAGTAGAACCCCCCCCCCCAAAGCAAACCCAACCTATTTCCTCTAGAGTTCCCATGTGAAATACGCACGGCCTGACTATATGATAGACATACAAACAAGGGCTGTGACACCTGTGCAGCTCCATGCTCCCCAGCCTATCACAGATACTGATGTGCCTACCTGCTCTACAAGGTAACAAATGGCAAGGGAGAGGAGAGAAGGGCATACCCCACTCTGACATTGTCAGTCAATGAAGAAGGCGAGTGTTTCATTCCCCGGCGACTTGTGCAGTCTACATTGGCACTTATGTAGAACAACTGTCAGATTTGCATGTTCAGACCAAATGTTGAATAATGGAATCCATCACATAAGATCCATCACTATATGTATTTGCACATTTAAAGCATATGGAAATATTCATAACAGAGAAAAGTCCTTAATATGATGGCTTATTATAAGGAACTATTATAATGGCAAAACTTGTATAATGTATGGTCCCAACAACATACATTTTATGATTGGATTAAATCTAGTCAGATTTCATTTGATCCAATATGGTGTACAACAGGCTAGTAGATGGAGTGAGATCACTGACTGATCTTTGTATAGTAAATGGGGTCAATTACATTTAGATATTGCCACTTGGTCTGAGTTATATCCAATTTAGCCATCCAGCTAAATAGTTTGTTTTGGCTGTAAATGGTTTAGATACAGAGAGATTTTAAATCTGTTGGCCATACATGGTGGTGATGGGTGTTACCCCACACAAGTCACTATTTTGGGCCAATATGTATTCAATTTGCTAAATTGGCCAGCAAAGTCACTATGTGTAACATAGGATGTTTTACTACTTTTCAATTTTCATGCATCCTAATTGCATTCTGACCCTACTGGATCATTATACTTTAAGTACATCTGGGAACTATGCTCGAATTTGCTGACTGGATCAAATTGCTGGAATAAAAAGTTATTAGACTATGACATGGTTGGTAGCATAAGCAATAAATATTTTCAAGTGTAAATTATTTATGTTTCTTAAATGGTAAAATAGATGTATTTGATAAGTATACTTTCTGTATATAATTAAATTGTTTAGTTTAAAAGAAACATATACGGTATATATGCATAGATGGGTTTATTTAGAGGTGGATGCATATGCACCTCTGTTACATGTAGGAAAATATAAAATATAAAAAAGTACTTATAGTATTCTTAAGATTTCTTGCAATGAAAATAATTTAACAAGAATAGTACTTATGCCAGTCGTTTGCCAGGAGTACTAGTGCGGGTATGTATGCCTGCAAGTGTAGGCAGTGGCATAACTATGCAGGGTGCAGGATATGCAGCTGCCATGGGGCCCAGCGACTTGGGGGGCCCCAAAAACAATCCCACTGCACCCTCTAAAAAACATGTTTTTTTAAATTCTTTTATTTGTAATTACTGTTGCTGCGCCAGGTTCGGGGCCCGGCAGTGTACTTACTGGTAGGGAGAAGGGAGGTGGAGCTGCTTGTTCTAGAATCTGGAAGCATGGCGGCGCCTGCAGTAGTGGCGCCGGGGCAGCAGGGTTGGTTGACGCGCACTGATTGTGCTTATACAGTGCCACATCTGTCAGCAGTGTACCGTCGTCGCCTCTACTACATGCGCAGTCACACTGATGGATTCTCTAGAACAAGTGGCTTCCCTATCAGTAAGTACACTGCCGGGCCCCGCACTTGTCACGGCATCAGTAAGTAAAAATATAAGAATTAAGAATAAAAATATACTAAATAATAATACATTTTAGAGAGTGAAATGGGATTGCCTTCGGTCTTCCCCAAACCTCATAACAGCTGCATCCCCTGCACCTTATATAGTTAAAGGTTTTGGTCATGTCTGTCTGTCTGTCTATGCCCCTCCCTTCCATCGGTCTATGCCCCCTTCTGTCCGTCCATGCCCCCATATGGTGCTCTGTCTGTCCACTCATGCCCCTGCCTGTCTGTCTGTTTATACCTCCATATGGTGCTCTATCCATCCATTTGTCTGTGTATGCCCCTTCCTGTCTGTCTGTCTATACCCCCATATGGTGTTCTGTCTGTTCATCTGTCCCTCTATGCCCCCTCTCGTCCGTCCATCTATGCCCCCTCCCATTTGTCCATCTAGACCCCCATATGGTGCTCTGTCTGTTCGTCTGTCTGTCTATGCCCCCTCCCATTCGGTCCATGCGCCCTCCTGTCAATCATTACCACCAACGTCCATCTATGCCCATGTAGTGTGCTCTGTCCGTCCATCTGTCCGCCCATACTCCATATGTCCCCCTTCCCCGTCTGTCCATTTATACCTCCACCCCTGCCTCTGCTGTAGTCAAATAGTGTCTCTCCTGCTCAGTCCTTCTTCCTCTATCTCTGCCCCCTCTCTCTTCCTAACACTCTCTGTCGCTACTCTCTTTTTCTCTCTCTTTCACACTGTCTCTCTCTCATTCCCTCTTTTTCTGTGAAATCCCTCTCTCTTTCTCTCTCTCTCTCTCTCTCTCTCTCCCTCCCTCCCTAACTTGCTCATCTCTCTCTTTCTCTCCTTCTCTCCCCTTGACACCCTCTTTTCTCTCACTGCCCTCTCTCTCCTGCCCCTAAGGGGCATTGTAGTGACAAATGCTGGGGGGCTCTTTCAAGATTTTGCTATGGGGCCCACAAAGTTCTAGTTATGCCCCTGAGTGTAGGCATATATGTTAGCACTCAGTACAGAAGTAGCATTTCCTATTCCTACACAACCTAATAATATAAAATAAAATGTACGCTTTACTACATTAATTAAGAGTCAAAGTGGCATAACTAGTGGCTTGGAGGCCCCTGGCGAACTCTTCGAATGGGCCTTCTATATGAATTCTATACACCCTTATTGTAGGACTACATGTGCAACTGCAGTTGTGTAGGTACCAACGGAGCCAGACAGGGAACCAGGAGATGAGAAGGGAGCTATACAGGTTGCTGTTCAGAAGTACTCCAAGGGGACACACCAATTGGCAGCTGTAGGGGTACCCACGGGGACGCCAACCTCCATAGATGGACCACAATGACAGCGGAACCTCCTCCGGTAAGCTGCGGACAGATGATGGTGATGGGGGAGGGAGTGTCAGGTGAGCGCAGCAGGCAGCAGCATCAGGGAGGTTGTGGATGATGATCTGGGAGTCTGGAAATCCAGTCCGCAGCTTCGGGCCTATACAGACAGAGCTCAGACGCTGGAGTGTGGTGGACCCCTTCACCTTGTGGATCCCTGTACATTTACCAGTATTGCCACCCTGTAGTTACGCCACTGTAAATGAGCCCCACTTTGATTGTATTGTATAATACACTAGTTTTGTGTGTTAGTTTCTAACTTCAGATATATTTAGTTAATAACATGATGCAAATAGCACAAATTGAATTGGGGATATAATTGCTGTGAATAGTTCTCTTTCTCTCCTTTTTTGGTGCTGTAGAAACTTGGAAAAATAAGATTGTTCATCTGTGTTTCTTATTTCTCCACTTTGATGATCCCCACATCGTCTTCACATGTTACACATTTACATCGGTCTTAGGGCCCACAAATATGTACCTGTGAACAACCTTGAAGAGAGCTAATCCGGTCTCTATCAGTTCATCTGTCTTGTACGCTTGGCAAGAATCAGCGTAGATAATGGATCTCTCAGTAAAATTCTGCTTTGCCAGAGGTAACAGAGTTTTGGCGCTTCTATCTGGGAGTTCTGTAAGAAATAAAATGTCGCTACTTTCCTGATAAATACCGCACAGACCCATTGGTGAGGCAATTCTCTCCCTGCATTGTTGGCTGTTCTTTATAAAAAATAAGCTTTTGTCAATTTAAATGATCAGATTTTTTCCTCCAATGTTTTTTTGGAGTCATTTTCTACACAGATGCCGAACTGATTTCCCTCAGCTAGTTATTCAGAACCATGACGGCCTTATCAGCCATGTCTAATTGTCTTTTACACCATTTAATAAAGGTCATATCCGCACACCAGCAGTAAATGATGCTGACAAAGGTAGATGCTGGAAGGTGACACCTATCATAGAAATTGACAATTTGAATATATCTTTTGCCATGGCATATTTTTAGATTGCATTTCCAGAAAACACAAGTCCCAAAATGTGTGGCACAATGGCCATTCCTGCATTTTCTTTCTGCTGGTAGAACACCTTTACTTTGCAGTAAAGACACTGCTTCACTTTCAGTAAGGGGAAGCTCCCAGAATTTCAGTATGCCAAAATTAGCGCAGGACAGACTACTTATCTTCAAGCTAACAATGTTATTTATTGACAATTTACGGTAAATGGAAAAAACAAAAACAAAAAAATAAATAAATTAAAAACTACAAAGAAAACCAGCAACAAGAAATTAATCAAAGATATGCAGCAGCACATTGAAACATCTAATACATGACAAATGTTTCAAAAACAGGCAGTAATTCATCTAATTATCTATTAATAAACACAGCTATTCCCTACAGTACTGTGATAATTATGAAAGTTCATAAAGAAAGGTTGCAAGTACTTGTAGGATTTGCGAATACCGAGAACAGAGGGCAGAGTCTGTTATATTAGTGGTTTTCACCATGTGACAAACCCCGGAAGGAGGTTTGAACTTTGCTGCGCACAATAAGCAGATTGTGGCCCTCTGACTGTGTTCCTAATGTATGGGGCTGGTGGACTCTGGGGGAACTGAAGGCAGGCAGTAAACTGGGCGCTGTGAGGTGTACTGAAGAGTTGTCATCCGAAATGTATCAGAAACAGGCAGGCAATGTGATACCAAGGGAAGAGCAGAATCAGATCAGAAAAAAGCCAGAATTGGTCCCAGAAAGTCACTTGAAGCAGTACCAAAGGAGCAGATGAGGAGAATCGTGAGACGGACCAGATCAGAGCACAGGAAGCTAGAACAGGATAAATTCTGGATATCTGGTAATGAGCCTACTCTGGCAGTAATGCACATTGTCAACACAGTCAATGTCTGACATTTTGTACATGTTGAGGATTACTTCCCAAGTAGACCTGTAGTCCCTATAACACTTAAATACCGAAAAGTTTAAAAAAAACAGCTCTACCAAATCCACACCTTTCTTTCTGGGAATGTTTTTGTAAAATAAGAAGTATTTATCCAGCACAACAGCATACTGAATTTACAAACTGGCAGCTCTCAAATTGTATATTTTATATTTTTATTAGTAATTGTTTAGTATTATTCATATATGCTTTAGATCTACCTTATCTGTTATTAAATTCATCATATCACTTCTAAGGGGGATATATTCAATTGGCCCTGATCATTTTTCAGGAGAACAAAATGGGGGTTTATCATGATTTTTGCCCAATGTTTAGCTTTGGGCAATTCAATTAATCCCTGTTATTTTCTCTTGCAAAATTTTCATTTTTCAGGTGAAAACACATAGGATCTGGAAAAATCTGGGATGATAGGGTTGGTTATCGGGATTTTTTTTTTTGACCGCCTTAGGCATGTGAAAACAAATCCCAGATGACTGCCAGCATCGGGGACAGTTAAATATCCCGGGGGAGCAATTAGCCATGGCAAATTACCGTGGCTAATTGAATATCCCCCTAAGTCTAGTCAGTGCTTCTCTTCTTGCAGTTTTGTTTTTGTTTAAGGGGAGTACAGCAACCCTATTTTCATCATCAGACAGATTTATTTAGATTTCAAGTGGTATTTCTGTACCAGTTTAGTAGGCTGTCTGATATTTTGTGTCTATAGTGTGTAAGGCACGTTTATGTGGCATCATCTAATTACAACAATTTTTTTGTATTTTCAGAGTTTAATTAGACATTTGAAATCATAGATAAAAGCATCATGAAACAGAAATGTTCATAAAGCAAACACCAATATGCAAGGCTGCAACTAGAATGTGAGTGGTGCTGCTGCGCAGTGTGCCAGGCCCAGGAGATTTCATTGTCACTGCCTAATGGCACGGCACCTACATTTAGCTTGCAGCATGCCACCCATAGAGTCCTAAGGACACTCTGGGCACTCACCCGGCAACTAGTAGAGCCATCAGGAGTTTCCATAGCACCAGCATTCCTCTGCTTGTTGGTCCGGCTTCCCTTGACCTGCACAATACATATTTTAGCCCTGCTATGACATTGCCAGTATGGTGAAGGCTTAACTCTTACACCCTTATTAGATGTAAGCCACTGGATGTTATTGCAGCATGTTCCAGACGAATTGTGCCCTCCTCCCTGCTCTTGTAATCTGCACGTCTGTCTTATCGCAAACCATTAGCAATGATCTTTAAACTGAGTGCAAAATAGATAATAAAATAAAATATTTGATTGTTTACTATGGTTTTAGTATAGATCTTCACCTGTTAGATAGACCTGTCCATGTATTTCCAAAATGAACACATATCCTGCAGCTTTGGGCTCAGGATTGGTCAGTGTAAAATCAAGTTACTCCAAGGCATGATAAGCACAAATTGCACTCAT
The DNA here is from genome assembly GCF_028390025.1 of Pseudophryne corroboree. Taxonomy (NCBI): domain Eukaryota; kingdom Metazoa; phylum Chordata; class Amphibia; order Anura; family Myobatrachidae; genus Pseudophryne; species Pseudophryne corroboree. The sequence continues at coordinate 470,514,420 of NC_086447.1, read as the reverse complement.
ACTGTAATCTTGTGTAACCAACACCACAAACTATATGAGACCATTCTATATCCATTTAGAACCTTAGAACTTGAGGGGAGAAAATCAATAGATTCTTCTTGTGTGACTATTATAATGACATATGACTCTTAAAACTAATTTCAAGATAGTTCGTCTTAAATTAATTACGTGAAATGATAGCCTGAAATTGGATAAAGCCTCCATGAGAAAAGAACACAAACACAATTGGTTTTCGCAGAAATGAGCTGCCCTTTCTCATCACTTTGCCTGTTGGCGACCATTACCCCAGAGCTAGAAACTGTTGGAGTTATAAGTGTTAGATTGAAACATACTGCCAGTTTATTTACTGCTTCTGATGGCATGTTCATTTTTGGCTGGAGTTTTCTGTATATGGCTCCATTGTACTCGTTTAGTATCACTATTGCCTTAAAGAGTTAAAGTGACATGGGCATCTCCAAGTAAGTCAGTGGCTCCATACATGGAAAAGCAATTTCAGTTTAGTAGAAAATACGAATGCAGTTGGTAGTAACGTAATCAGTTCTCCGGGGAACCCTTCATGCCATACGCATAATAAACTAGCAGAGAAGACAAATATGCTGTATGATCATCAAATGATGATGAGAAACTGAACTCTGAATCATCTTGAAGCCTAGATATGTTTTTCCCCTTGTATGTGAAATATTTTCCCCATGTTGTCTTGCATTCTATCATACTCAAATAATAAAAGTACATCGTTATGCAATATGATGTTCCAATAACAGTAATGCTTTATGTCAATATATTTCTAGCTAATGTTTTACATACAATGTGCAGTATTTTCAGCAAAGCCACCCATATGTACATTAGGGCTAATTCAGACCTGATCGTAGCAGTAAAATTGTTTTCTAATGGACAAAACCACGTGCAGTGCAGGTGGGGCAGATATAAACATGGGCAGAGAGAGTTAGATTTAGGTGGGGTGTGTTGAAACTGAAATCTACATTGCAGTGTAAAAGTAAAGCAGCCAGTATTTACCATGCACAGAAACAAAACAACCCACCCAAATCTAAATTTCTCTGCACATGTTATATCTGCCCTTCCCCCCACAGTACACATGATTTTGCCCATTAGAGAATAATTTTGTGGCTGTGATCAGGTCTGAATTATGCCCTTTGTTTGAAGTAGTTTAGTTTACTGAATAACAAATGTTAACTTTAAAATGGTCAATTTTATTATTTTCCTTACAATAAAAGGTTTATATAAATTATGGACATATACTGTGTAAAAAAACTGAGATATTTATTCTGCATAGCAACAGAGTCCACTCGTGGTGACTAGATAAGATTACTTTTAGACTATTAAATAGCTCTGGGGGGAGTTAAGCAGATTAGTGTACAGCACTGCTGAGATCATTGATCTCCTTCCTCAGAATAAACAATCCACTGAACTAATCATCTTAATTGATCTGTTAAATGTTAACATGAAAAATAAAATTAAATGGCATCTAAATTATTATGTAAGTTAGTAATAGAAGAACACTTCTAAAGAAATGGATGCATATATTCAAAGTCTAACATTTTCTTTTCTCCAGTATTTCAAATTTTCAAATGAGGTGCTTTATTATAATTTTCTTTTTTTTTCTTGACCTCAGGTTGTAAAAGTCAAAGATGCTCCATCCTCATTTAAGTGACCACTCTCTGTTATACTCTGGTCTATGTTAGGAATTCAATTGTTTGTTATTTGCTACCGACTGGAGACATATCAGCCGGTTATGGCAGTACCAATATCACAAGTCTTCTGTCACACTTCTATGGGGTGTTAGGCTTGGTACACATCAGACCATCCTGGATCATGGTCGATGGGACAACTGATGTAACATTACAGTGGTCACCCATACACACAGAGCAATATAGCACATGACTGCACGATATATCATTCAGTAGATGCATCCAGAAGCATGCCGTTGGTCACCACATGATCACATCTGATGTGCAGAACATCAGATGTGATGACCCCGATGTCAGTGGGCAAGAATGTGCAATCACTGGTACACATCAGACGATGTGTATGACACATCTCTCTGATTCAAGGGATAAGACAACATATCGTTTGATGTAGATGCAGCCTTAAAGAAAACTTGCACTGCTAGCAAACATGATTTGCCATTCTGGAACAGTAGACCACATCAATACTGGAGAATTGAATTTTAAGTCGTCTGTGAGGTCAATCACTGATTGAGTCCCATTTGTTGATTATGCTAGTATAACCTTTCCAATTCTTTACACTCTCATAATAGCAATGCCAATAAATGACCAAATATTTCATATTAAAATATGTAATATACAAGTCACTTAGTATAAATATTTGTGTCAGCCAAAGGCTACTTTGTCACTTTACCTTGAAAACCAAAAATGTTCAGTGTCATTTTGAAACCTATTAAGGTAGTAATTAGCACTGTGAATTACTCATAAATTATGACTAATATTGCCATGGTTACTCCACTTTAATATTAAAACATATATACTACTTAACTTATAAAATAAAACACACAACAGGAGTTGGCTTCATATTAGATAACATTTTATGTGATATAATTCAGTTTAAATTTATTATTTAATGTTAGTATGTGGTCAGACAAGAACCCATGACACATTCATGCATACAAAAACTCAATAGATGGTGTACAACTCTCCATATTAGACACACCCAGATGGGCGGTTCAAATACCCTGATGGGATGTAATTATTATATACCAATAACTGCCACCACACAGAACAAATATCTCCTAAAGAGAAAGGCATGAAGGTTTTCAACAAAAGACAAGAGACAAAATGGCTGCTAGATACTAATATAAAATTACCTAACCACACCTAAACTACATGTGATTGGCTGCCAAAGAACATGTCATCAATCAGTTATAAACACTAACCATCTTAAAGGGGATACACTAACAGCCTTGTGGGGTGATTATACTCTGACCTAATCGATTATATACATCAATTACCTTTTATGTTTGGGAATGATTTACTGACTGGATGACAATGTATTAGTGCTGATAAATTCATGAATATAAAACAGCAGTATTTGGTTTGGGTATGTGACATTTGGAACAACATTGTTTGTTCAGATTGGAAACACCAAAATGTGTTGTTATGAAGATATCAGCGCATTAGATAAAACAGGCCATATAACATTTTGGGGCAGCACAGATGGTGTAATGGTTAGCATTACTGCTTCACAGCATTGAGGTCATGGGTTTGATTCCCACCATGGCCCTAACTGGTGTAGTTTGTATATTCTCCCTGTGCTTGCGTGGGTTTCCTCCGGGTACTCCGGTTTCCTCCCACAATCCAAAAATATACATGTAGGTTAATTGGCTCCCTACAAATTAACCCTAGCATGAATGTGTATGGTGTACATGTAATAGGGAATATAGAGTCAGTAGCAGTTCTTGCCACAGGCAAGCAGGCTTTTTGCCTGAGGCGCCGCTGTCCCCAGGGCGCCTCCGCTGCCATGGCAAGAGCCACTACTGATCCCCACTCTCCTCTACCCGGCTGCAGCAGACACCAGGGCTGTGTGGGCACCTGCTGCAGCTGGCTCCACTGACAGACACTAGAGGTCATAATTGCAGTCCTCCTTCTTTAATTCTACTTTAGCTTCCTCCTTCTCCTCTTGTTCAATTGTCTCTCTCACACCATAGCATTGGGGGAGCTCAGCACAAATAGTAAATGGAAGTGCCAGAGTGGTGTAGTTTGGTGATCGAAATGAAAATAGATTCCATAATTTCAATAATGAAGATTTTTTAGGGCAGAGCAGGAGATGGTCCAGAAAATTTTAGTTTTTAGACGACCACCTAAAAAGCGAGGGAAAAGAGGGAAGGGTGTAGAAAAAAGGGAGAGAAAGAGAAAAAAGAGTGTAGATAGAGAACAGAAGGAGATGCACATTCATCATGAAAAGGATACAATTAAAAATGTAATTTGAACAAACATCATTTGATGACTGAGGAAAAAGGAGTACTTGAAAGGGGTCTTAAATTTGCTCAGGATAATAAATTAAACAAATTTTAAATGTATTTAGATATCCAGAAGTTTGTAAGAAAGGTCTCTTTAAAGAAATATTTTTTTAACCCAAAAGGGGGAGACCACTACAACAAGAGACCCCTTTCAACAGAAATCAACTTTTAATCTGACCCTCAATAGAGGTTGTTTTATTGAGAGTTTTAACAAAGCAGTTACACTAGATTTAGAGGAAATGTTACAAAAGGATATATAACATCAGAGTATGACCAAAAAAGAGAGGGAAGCCATAAAGTTTAAATAATAACAATAACATTGTTATAAAACCAGCAGACAAAGTGTGTGTGTGTGTGTGTGTGTGTGTGTGTGTGTGTGTGTGTGTGGGGGGGGGGTCATTGTGATGGATACTGAAAAATATAATATGGAAGTGAAACGACAATTGGATGATAAGGAAACCTATATGCCATTAAGGAGTAATCCGAGTGAAAAATAGAGAAGGATATGAAGGCTCTATTGAATACATATAGATTACAGGGTATAATCTCTGAAAAGGAAGAGAACTAAATGAAAATAAATGATCCAAGTATTCTGGTTCTCTATATTTTTCCAAAAATCCACAAGGATTCTCAAAATCCCCCCAGAAGGCTTATAGTAGCTGGAACAAACACTATAACTGCTAATTTGTCCCATTTTATTGATCATCACTTACAGCCAGAGGTTTTAAAGATTAGGTCTCATATTAAAGATACTATGGACATTTTAGAAAAATGATCACAAGTAGAATGGCAAGATTATTTTTAGGGACAGCGGATGTCAGTAGCTTATATACTGTAATTGAACATGTAAAAGGGATACAAGCTATTCAACCTTGTCTAGAAAAGGGGGATGCTGAGAATAAGAAAATCCCCTTTATTTTAGAAAGTATTGGCTTTATTTTAAATAATAATGTGTTTTGGTTTAATGGGAAATTTTATAAACAAATAAAAGGTACCGCTATAGGCACATGATTTGCCCCCTCCTATGCAAACATCTTTATGGATTTATGGAAGGAACAATATATTTGGAATAATAATCGTTTTTTAAAGCATATAAAATTGTGGTATCGTTTTATTGATGACATTATTTTTATCTGGGAAGGGAAGAAGGAAGACTTAGAGTTGTTTTGCAAAGGATTAAATCAAAATGATTTAATATCAATTTGACTTTTAAGTAATACCAAAATTATTTTTTTAGATTTAACACTGTATATTGATAATGGAGTCCTACAAACCAAAACCTTCTTCAAACCTACAGATAGTAACTCTTACATATCGACCACTAGCAGTCATCATCCGAATAGGATAAAAAAAACGTACCGAAAGGATAAATTAAAAGAATTAGGTGGAATTGTACCAATGAGGCCATGTATAAAGAACAAGCAGAAGAACTAAAAGAAAAATTTGTGGTAAAAGGGTATGAGGAACAAACCATAGACCAACACATAGTTGAGCTATCAGAAATAGACAGAAATGTATTACTCATACCAAAGGTAAAAGACAATGGAAACCAAATAGTCCTTCCCTTTATTACATCATATAATACACAATATAAGGAAATGAAAAAAATTGTGACCAAACACTGGTATCTATTATCAAGAGATCCCATTTTAAAGAGAATTTTAACTGATCGTCCAAAATTTATTTATAGAAGAGCACCTAATTTAAAACAGAAATTGGTAAAAAGTGCTATACCACTGAAATGGTCGAATTGTATCAAGACCAAAGGTTTCCATAGATGTGGCGTATGTAAGATGTGCAGATGCCATACCTCGCAATCAAGTAAAACAGAATTTTTTTTTATCTATGGTTACAGGAAAATCATATAAAATCATGGATTTTATAACCTGTAAGAAAGAATTGTATTTACCTTATCGAGTGTATGTGTGGATTACAATACATTGGTAGAACTTCAAGATTGTTAAAAGACCGATGGGCGGAACATGTCCGTAATATAAATAACGGTTTTGAAAAACATTCGGTTCCCAATCATTTCAAAGAAATTCATAATAAGAGTTGTTCAGGAATAAAAAATGTATTGGGAATTAGTGTTGTACAAAGCCACTGGAGGAAGAATAATATAGACGAAAGGTTAGCACAAGAAGAAATGAAATGGATATATGATATGAGCACTTTAGCTCCTAAAGGTCTTAATTTAGATTTTGAACTTAAGTGGTTTTTATAATAAGGTACTTTTTAAAAAATATATATTTTTAAATTGTTATATTTTAACCAAATGCTGCTATATGATGAATTTTATATATTGGTTAATTTTATGCTACTCCTTTCATATGATAATCTATTTCTCTGAATGTTTTAGTTCAAATAATGCACTTTAATTATAGAGACTAGTTGGTTGCGGTTCAACTTCTGGAGGTTAGTTATACCTCCAGCAGGAAGAACTGTTATGAATCTACATGAGTTTACATGCTCCTTGCTGCTAGATCCACTATTGTACTTTAAATATGTGTTTCACAATAGATGACCTATTATTTGTAAGAGGGGTATATTAGAAGCATGGGAGGAATGCGTTCCATTTACAGGATGCGGCATGCGCTTCCAGCTTTAATAAGCGAAAGTGACGCGTGCACACCAAGAGCCGGGGAAAGCCTCACCATTGCGACTCAATAGCCGGAAGTATGTCACACAGTATGTGTGATGCGGGGAGAGACGTGAAAGCGCATGGTTAATAGGATGGAGCCCAAACTTCCGCTTTTGAGAATCGGAAGTCACATGCATATGATGTAAAATCCGGAAGTAGCGTGCATTCCACCAGCGGGATAAATGGAACGCACGCTAAGTTTTAATGTGCTTTATAAGTTGTGTTGTGTTTTTGTTGTACTTATACAGTATGGAATGCTTAAGTTTGTGAGCCAATGTGCCTACAGATAGAAGGGAGATTAAATGGGAGGTAAATGAGACTTAATTAAGTTTGTTCTGGACCAATCAGGTCATATGTAAGGGGATATAAAAGTAATAACCCCAGTCCACCACACACCTTGATAAAGGCTCCTGGTGAGCAGAAACGCGTTGGTGGCCAGCTTGACCTACCAGTCTTCTAGTGTGAAGAATTAAGTTGCCCTATTCCAGAATTGCTGCAGTGTCCTGAACCCGGGAAGGAACTGATTTTTATCATCACGCTGTTTAGGGTGGGCATTTTGAACACCCCACATTATTCGGTATGCACATTGGCACTTTATTGGTGGATTGTATATGCATGAATTTTTATGGACACTGTGGATTGGATGATGAAATAAAATTTGTTATAATAACTGTTCTACACTATATATGCCCTTCTTGTTCTCTTCCATGTGGACGAGTGTGGACTAGTTTCCCCCCAAAAAATCACACCACAAAGAGGAGGAAAATTACTTGAAGACCTTGGGTCCAATTGATGAACTTGATGGTTTGAAATTACCACCTTGTTACTCTATATTTGACTGATTTACTCTATCCCAGAAGTGCGTATGGCTGCAAACCTTTTTAGATTGAATTTGTCCTTGGGTGTGAGGTGACCACCCTAGCAGCTGTTGCAGCACTATTGTTTTGAAGCGCACTTTTCTGTCTTTTTGTTTTTAGTATGGTGTAGTGCACCTACCACCTGCCCCAGCTGCACTATGGAGATGCCTACATGCATCTCTCCCTGACCCTGCTCTGTATATCCTCACCCCCATCCACCTCCCCACTTGACTCTATTCCCATCCGCCTTCTCCACTTCCTCTCTTTTTCTGCCTGTTCCCATCTTCTCAATATCTCACACTCATCAGGCACTGTCCCTTCCGCCTTCAAGCATTCACTTGTCTCCCCTATTTTTCAAAAATCTACCCTTGATCTAAGCAATCTCTCCAACTACTGACCCATCTCTCTCCTCCCTTTTGCCTCCAAACTTCTTGAGCATATTGTCTACAACCGCCTCACTGTCTTTCTTTCTTCCCACTCACTGCTGGACCTCTGCAATGACCTCCTTGCTGCTAAATCCAGGGGACACTACTCTCTGCTTATTCTCCTTGATCTCTCTGCTGCTTTTGACACTGTAGACCACCCTCTCTTCCTGCAAATCTTTTACGCCCTTGGTTTGTGTGATACTGCTCTTTCCTGGCTATCCTCCTATCTTTCTGACCTTTTCTTCTCTGTCTTCTCTCATGACTCCATCTCCAGCCACTTCCTCTACCAGTAGGTGTCTCCCAAGGTTCTGTTCTTGGGCGTCTCCTTTTCTCTCTCTACACATCCTCATTAGGTGAGCTCATTAGATCTTTTGACTTACAATATCAGCTCTATGCTGATGATACTCAAATCTACCTTTCTTCCCCTGACCTCTCCCCTGCTCTCCTCACTCGTATCAAACTTAACATGTCTAAGACTGAGCTGATCATCTTCTCTCCCTCCCGCATAACCTCACCTCCCACAATTTCATTATCTATTGATGGCACAACTATCTCCTCTAGCCCCCAAGTGCAATGTCTTGAAGTAATCTTTGACTCCTCCCTCTCCTTCAAACCACATATTCAGTACCTCTCACAAACCTGCTGTTTCCATCTCAAAAACATCTCCAGGATCAGACCCTTTCTTACCCAGGACGCTACTAAGACCCTCATCCACTTACTGGTCATCTCCAGATTGGACTACTGCAATCTCCTCCTAAAAAATGCCTCTCTCCACTCCAATCTATCCTCAATGCTGCCGCCCATCTTATCTTCCTCACCAAACATACAACATCCACATCCCCTGTCTTGCAGGACCTTCACCGACTACCCTTCCCATTCAGAATCCAATTCAAGCTTCTCACATTCACCTACAAAACCCTCACCCACTCTTCTCCCTCTTACATCTCTGACCTTATCTCTACATTCCCACCCATCGTCTTCACTCTGATAATGCACGCTGTCTCTCCTGCCAACTGATTACGTTCTCCCACTCCTACCTAGAAGATTTTGCATGTGCTGCTCCATGTCTCTGGAATTCTTTAACTCTCCCCATCCAACTCTCCACCTCTCTACAATACTTCAAACGGGCTCTCAAGATCCACTTCTTCACTAAACCCAGTCAACTCTCCTCCTAACCCTCTTGTCTATGCTCACTGTCTACCCTTTCTGTGTCACCCTAGTCTGTTAGCCCTTCACCTTTTAGATTGTAAGCTCGCAAGAGCAGGGACTTCTTTCCTCATGTGCCTTTCCTTTTCTTACTTACACAATCGTACACTCCTTACTCCCTTTGATGGCACCTAAACCCTGGTTTTCTATACCTGTCCTATATTGTCTTGAACTGTAAGTGCTGTTTTCTTGAATGCTCATTTGATTATGTACTATGTAATGGGCGCTGCGGATCCCTTGTGGCGCAATATAAATAAAGGATAATAATAATAATAATAATAATAATAATAATGTATGTGGCAACAGATTTGGGGAGATCTTCTAGCTTGGGGTGTAGACATGCTGGTGTGCTGTGCTGCAATGACCTAGTGCCAGGACTCAGAAAAGTCAAATGAAGAGATAAGTTGGTTGGTGGGTGTGAGGAGCTTTCTATGTTGCAGGCAGTGCAAGCCATAGTAAGAGGAGGCTTGAATGATTCACATTGATTCAGTGCCATGTGAGCTGAAATACGAGGCCGAATTGTGTTGTCACTTGCAGGCACTATAAGCTATAAGGGGGTATTCTATAACTTCGACTCTAGTGTGTAGATTTTAGATGGATGATTAGCCTGGATTTTATTATAGATATTTGATTATTGTTACTTGTGATTTGTTTATGCATGTATTTGCTGCATTCCCAGAAAGAATGGGGAGGAAATTGGTTGGATTGTGGTCTTGTACTAGGAGAATCCCTCTGTCTTGGCCATGACCCTTCTGGCAGTACATAGTATTTTTTTGAATATTCACACAGTGCTTTAAATTCAATACCTTGGTAGTTCTCTTCTCTTAAGTGGTTAGTGCCCCCAAAAGCCTTAGTCTAGCTCTGCCCCCCAAAGACTTCATCTAGCTCTGAGTAGTGGGGGTTTCTGGACAAACACAGGAAATGTAATGTGCAAAGGAAAATATTTTTCTTTTATGTTCACAGCTTTATATTAAATATTCCTATCCATTACAGTATAAATACCTAACAGGTTTTTATTATTTGTGTCCATGTTATGAGTAGTCATTTTATATTACAGAAATATATTTTTAACTTTTTGTGGTAATTTCAAATACTGTCAGGCCTGATGAATTATTTATTGCCTGTTGAACTAAACAGCACTTTCCTATTCATCTCCTTAGTTGTACATACCATCTAACAATCAATTGGAAAACCGTGTTATGGTGTGATCCTGCTCCCGATCCATATGACCTCAACTCCTTTTTCCTACCTTGACTATCCATGTCACAAATCATAACCTTTAGTAACCTAGTGGCGGCGAAGTGAGACACTATGCCCGAAGCGTGATGAGCGAAGCAAGCCCATGAGGGGCAGTGTTTCTACAATTGGGGGTTCCAGATGAAAAAACTATCCATACTAACCCCAAAAATGCAAAAAAAGGTGTGTGAACCATTGTCATGATGACCTTTTGACCCTGTCAACAATTTTTCCTGTCGACCTTTTCCAGTGTTGACCTTTCATATGTTGACATTTTGTCCATGTCAACCTTGTGCATGGCTGCAACTAGGGGGACACTAAGGGGCATGCGCGCCGGGTGTACTCTACCTCCCCTCCTTCCTCTCAGCCCTAAGGGGCTACCTTCTGCCAGGTCCAAGAACCCTTGCTGCAGGTACCCGCTCCCCAGCACCACCAATGTGGACTCTTGGGAAACTCTCCCCTCCCCGGCAAGTAGAACGTTAATGAATGGGGCAGGGGCATTGAACATGGACTCTCCAGCTGCCCACTTTCATTTCCTGAGTGCTGGTCCATGGCCGTTAACACACTCCTGTGCTTGTGTAAGTGATGTCTGTCCCCAGACCTGTTCCCCAGCACCTCCCCATTCCCACACACAGCTCCACCAGAAGAGGACAGGGCTCTAAGGGGATACCTACTGCCAGGTTCCAGACAGAACCCTCACTGCAGGTCCCCGCTCCTCAGTAACACCAATGTGGACTCCAGGGAAAGGGAAACTACTCCCCAGCAACTAGAACAATTATGAATAGGGCGGGGGTAGCTGTTCACACACTTCTGTGCCTGTGTAAACTATGTCTGCCCCCGGACTTGTTCCTCAGCGCCTCCCCCTTCCTGCACGCAGCTCCACCTGAGGAGGAAAGGGTGAGAGGAAGCAGCAGCCGATAATTAGTCTGGGCACTGAGGTGAGGTCTCTATACGCCAGGACAGCTGCTGCCTCCCAAAGAGTGGCCCTAGGTCCCGACTGGTATGCAGGGCTTTGTAGTCTTTCAGAGTCATCCCTCCCATGTGTGTGATACAGTGACTGCATGGCTTATATCAGGTATATAATACCAGACAGTCCTAGGGACTTCTCTCTGCAGCCAGGATGACCCACATTGTGTATCCCCCTCTCCAGAAAGTTGGTACTCCTCTTCTTTAATTGACCCTAGGTCCTGACTGTCATGCTGGGCTTTGTACTCCTACAGCAGTTGGCCAGTCAGAGTCCCCAACAATACTATCTGATGCACTATATAAAAAATAAGAGATATTCCTTGCACACTTTAGAGCAGCTACAGTGGGTGTCAACGTGAATGTGTCACCAGTCACATACAAGGGTAACAATATGCAAAACAGAAAGTGTTAACACCCTCCGGGGTGCTCTAACGAATAGGATGAGTATTAGTAATACAGTATTAATAAATGAAATGCAGTATACCAAAATAGTTTCCAGAGTCCCATCAAGGTTACTTTCGACGAGTGCATAGTCCTTGTGTTCTCATATACAATTTAAAAAAGAAGAGTGGAGAAAGGGAACTTAGTTTCTATTTCCGATATGGTATTCACTAATATTTAAAAGGGGAGTCTCAATACTTTCCAGATATGGGTAGTGAAAGTTCTGATTCTGAAGTCTTAAGGGTTCACCTTCGTGCCTGATGATACGTGCTGCCCACCCATATACTCCACCCCTTTGCGTCTCCTGGTAGAGATGTCATGACGTCTCTCCCAGTACCAGCCCATTCCCACAGGAGCTGCGGGTCGGCATTTGGGAGGGCAGGCAGGCAGGCTTCAGAGAGATAATGTATAAGTACATAATATGTGGTATAATGTGTAAGTGCATGATGTGTGGCATAATATGTATGCACATGATGTGTGACATAATGGGTAAGGGCATGATGTGTGGCATAATGGGTAAGGGCCTGATGTGTGGCATAATGGGTAAGGGCATGATGTATAAGGGGCATTAATGTGTATAATAATGTGCATTAGGGCACTACTAATGTGGCACGTAATATGTAAGGGTATAATGTAAGGGGCATTATGTGTATAAGGGGCACTACTAATGTGTGGCATAATGTACTATACGTTGCTCTACTGTGTGGCTTATAGTGAATATGGGGCTGAACTGTATGATGCAGTGTGAATAAGGGGTACTACTGTGTGACACACTGTGAATAAGGGGTACTACTGTGTAACTTAAAAAGAATAAGGGGTACTACTGTGTGATGTAATGTGAATAAGGGGTACTACTGTGTGACACAATGTGAATAAGGGGTACTACTGTGTAACTTAAAAAGAATAAGGGGTACTACTGTGTGATGTAATGTGAATATGGGGTACTACTGTGTGAGGTAATGTGAATAAGCACCAATAATGTGCTGTGTAATGTGAATAAGGGACACTACTGTGTATTGTAATGTTTATAAGGCTGTGTGCTGTAATTTGAATTGGGGGTACTATTGAATGGTCACACCCCTTCCCCACAGTACCACACCCCTTTTTTTGGGCACTACCCCTATCTAAAGTATGGGGAGGGGGGTTGCCAATGTGCTTTCTGGCACAGGACACCAAAATGTCTAGTTACGACTCTGCAAATAGTGATATAAACTAACAATAGCTTTTTAGACAGCATAAAGAATAGTAAATTTAACTATTAGGGGGGTATTCAATTACCGTTGAAGAAGCTGATTTTTCCCGCAGTTTCTTCAATGTTTTTTCACCCGGAAAAAAACATCCTTTTTACCCGAAAACACACAGGTTCAGTGAAACCTGTGTGTTTTCGGTAGAAACAGCCCCGTTTTTGGCTGAAACAGGGCTTCATCTGCCGGTGAAACAAATCCCTGATAAGCCACATCTCGCGCCGGCTTATCTGGTTTTAGATTCTATAAATAATAGGAGATGGATTATCCATGACTTATACTACTTAGGGGTGTATGTAACAAAGCTGGGAGAGATCAATAGGGGAGAGAGATAAAGTACCAACCAATCAGCTTCTAACTGTCATTTTTCAAACATATCCTGTAAATAAACAGGAGCTGATTGGTTGGTACTTTATTGCTATGCAAGCTTTGATACATATGCCCCTTAATTTAGTGTGCATAAATAAAAAGTGGATGAAAATAGGAATGCATTGGGAATATTCTACATCTGACATATTTACAGATGTTAACAGTTTCTTCCCATGTTATTGCCTTCAGTATATATATTTATTGCTCTGTTCTAGAAGAATCCAGTTTCTTTGGGTACATTACTGCATGTGGCATAGCGTTCTAGTGAACATATTTATTATAGAGAAATTGCAGAGCATGTACAATATTAATGTTACTTATTACTGTAAATGAGACAAGAGGTTATTTACACATTTAAAATCATACAACTTGGTTAGTGGCTTTAACCTTCCCTGCCTACCCAATGCAGGCTTATGTCACAAGGATGAGAATTTGGCAATGACAGATCTATTACAGACACATTAACTGTTGCTATTTAGAACTGGTATGAAATACTCTCCATAAAGTTGTCCTCACTTCAAATATAGTACCTTGTCTTTTTATATTACTGGCTCATTAATCATTTAAAGGAACGGTAATACAGTACTCATATACATTTATTACATTCTGATTATTTAGCACTAAGGTTAGTGACAGGCTTGGACCAGGAAATTAAGTCAATATAATAAGGTACATTTGGGGTTATTAAGAGTGTTTAATTGTCCAGCCCATATAATAAGTGATTTTAATAAATAAGTGGGAAGACTTCAGAAGAACAAACGTTGACCTAAAGATGACACCTGGTTAATTATACAGTATAATTATCTTCGCATATGGGAATAGCAACCAATTTAGGGGGAAATTCAACTAGCTGCGGTAATTTACCGTGGGCTAATTGATCCCCAGGGCTATTCAGTTAGCCCTGAAGTGAGCCCGTCGGCAGCACTTATCGTGAAAAAAATACCCAATAACTAGCATTTTAGCTGGTGCAATGATCCTGTTAATGCATGAATCCATGAACTTTTCACTGATTCTGTGTTAACACCCTTTAACATGGTCATATAACGGCTTTAAAAAGGGGATCAAGTGAAAAAGAAGAAGGAATTGGTGTCCAAGGTGACAAAGGCCAAGTGTACCACCCTTTTTTACCCCCATTCATTTTACGTCAGGTGACGTGCGGTGAGGTGGGGCAGAGCCTTTCCTGTCATACTAAATGTTTGCACTGGAGTTTTGACTGAATAAAGTATTTGAAAAACTATGAAAAGAATATGTTAGAAATATCTTTTTTGTATTATTCAAATCATTTTTATAGTCAAAACTGCGGCACCTGTGTATAATGCCCACATGAACCCTTCAGCTCATATATTGTGTGTAAATCTGGCCCTGGTACTAGCCATTGCTTCCTGAGACATTTACCTCACCGCACGTTCCTGCTTTACGGGGCTAACAGAATTTTGCCTTAGCCCTCCTATAGCAAACAACAGTTTAAACAGCAACATAATTATCATGAATAAAATATATTAACTGGATCAACTTATAAAAGAGACTGTCAACGTGTATGACAAAACACACATGACAGTGTCACCTGTAATATGCTTTCTTTCTTGTGTCAATAGATGTTTTTCTTCTTTCTAAATTGCAAAATTTGGAAGTAGTATTAAAATATTTCGACAAAGCAGCCTGACAATATTTCGACAAAGCAGCCTGAACTAGTTTTATATCCAGTGCCAAATTTACTTACTACTGTGTTTGTATAAGCTACTGTCCTCTGAGGTATTGCTATAAAGCAATAGAAGTCCGTATCACATATCAAAATACAAATTATAATACAAAATAAAAATAGTCTTGAATAAACCTCCAGTTTTCATGTACTACATAATGCGTTTTCAGACTGTCTTGTTATTACTGTAACTCTGCTGAAACAGTGGTAATGAAACTATGAGCTATATAGCAAGTACTTCTAAAAGATGCTTTTCTCTGGAAATAAGAAATACATTCTAGACATCTGCACTGTTGTTCATAGCACTGTGACTCACTGTGTGTATAAGAAGTGTTTGCATTTGGCGTAGCAGAAAATTGTTTTAGGAGTTTAAATAAAAGAGCATAATGCATATTTAGTCAAGAATTACTGTACTAAGGCATTAAGCAGATTAGAAATAAATGAAAGTAATTAACGGAGCTGTCTAAGAATTGCATTATATCAGGGACATGAATCAACTGTTTGCACAAAACATTATGGCTGGCTGCAGATGAGATTTAATCAGGTATATGAGTTGTACAACATTTGTGTTAAAAAAAATATTAATGAGCATAGACGCCAAGCGAGCCCAGTTTTCAGGATCCCGTACAATCTTCTTTGTTTGATAAAAAGCCTTGTCAGCGCCCCCTAGTCACGGTGTGCAGTAATCCGCTGTGATCATGAAATCACAGTTATATTGCTATCAGATGAAAGACTTTCTATGATAAAAAACATCATTTGAGTCTATTTATTGAACAGTTTGGATACATGAATTTTGTTCTATCTAAAGATAATTTAGACACCACAAACCATGAACATTTCCAATCTGTTCTGCTATGATGCATTGCTCCTTATTCTCATCCTGCATCATCCTGCTTACCTCAGTGTCATGCAGGCATGCCAGCACTAACATAATTACGCTCACGGACAGGTCACTATCTTCCACCACATCCGCACACTCATTCCCTATTTCTGTGATCATTTTGTTGTGTTTGAATGACAATTGTTTGGTTGTAGACTGGCACCAGAAAGGTCAGTAGTGATGAGTGTGGAATACTGTATGTCGCCAGGAATAAAGCAGCTAATCAACAGAGTTCCTTGATACAGTATGAAACAAATAGGAATAATACAGCACTTTCCAACTCTTTCAAAAAGTTATTTCCTGTCTCCAATGTGCCCTCAATCCACAGAGGTCTTTATATGTGCCCAGAGCCATAACTAGACATTTTGTTGCCTTGAACCAGAGAATTGGTGCCCCCCCATTTAACATAGGGACAGTGTGCGCCGAAGGTGTGTGTAAAAAATATAGGGGTGTGGCTTCATGGTGGTCACAAAATAATACCAATTCATATTACGTCACACAGTAGTCTCCATTATTCAAATTACACCACACAGTAGTGCCACTCTACACATTACTCCAGGTAGAGCCCCTTTCACACTTTACTCCAGGTAGTGCCCCTTATACACATTATGCCAGATAGAGCTCCTTATACACATTATGCTTATATATACATTTAAGAGCAACTATAGAGTGCACAGCAAACTTTTTAATTGCATGCTTCTCATTTCTGTATATGCTCTCTATGGGCGTGAGTCACTATCATTTGCAATTGTGATAATGCACACACTGACCGTTTATTGGCAGACTGCGCATGTGCTGTAAATGCATTGTGCATGCAGGAAGGGAAAAATCCAATTGCTCTGCATTTGCAGCCTAAGTGAAAAGCGATCACAATTTTATTGAAAGGAAGTATTTGGATGGCAACATGGCGTTTGTGGACAGTGGTTGGGAAAATGCAGGTGTGTCATGGCCATTTGTGCGGCATGAATCTGACATCATCTTCGATCGTTGCGATGACAAACATGTCCCCCAATGGGACTGCAATTGCATTATTCTGAGTAGGCATAGGTCAGCCGCAACTGTCTACGGTACTCAGTGTTTGCGTATGGATTGCAATTCTGCTAATGCATTCGCATAGGTGTCTTTTACCCTTTCTGGGCACTCGTCACATTTTTTTTTTTTTTTTTAGCAGTAGCAGTTTTGGGAAAATCGCAATTTCAGCCTCAATAGAGATCCATAGTGAATTAGGCCCTATAATCTATAATTTTATTTGCTGATATTAGTACTATTATGTTATTTATAAAGTTACCAGTAAAAGTTATGTTTTAGATTTATTGTGCACCACAAGAAAAACAATTATTTCCTCTTCAACTCTGTACAGGCGTATATATTTAATTGTTTATGTTTGCACCCCATAGGAGTGCAAGTGTTACCTCAGTTCAGAATATTTCAGGGGTTTCCATGAATGTTTTTAAGATTTTTTTTTCAAGTGTGGTGGGTTGTATGGGCAACATCCCATCTTAAATAGAACTCCATCTTAGTAAATGTACCCCTCTTTCTCTCTTTTTTTGATCCCCTGTAGTCTATACATAAAGTTGTATAAAGAGGGTTTGAGATCTGCAACCATGTTATGTTTCATGCATTTTGATACCTTCCTTTACACCTATCCTAAATTTTTAATTGATTTGCAATTTAATTTATGTACTTTAAATTGGCCATAATCCAATCATCTCTTTTCACCTGCCATGATTAGCTATGCTACAGGCTAGCATATGTAAACATTTAATACCCTTGAGACTATCTTGCTAATTTAATTGCTAAATTCATCAGTGGCTGCATTTTTGCCCCATTACTGAACATCTGTTATCACTGCTACGCAAGAGGCTGTCCCCCTGATGACTGGCCACACTGAGAAGTCCTCCACCTTTTTCTTACCTCACCTGCAAGTGAATGAACTTCCATATTCAGACCTGGCATCTTTAGGGTCACCCAGTCTTTAGTGTCTCAACATCCATATTCAGCGATCTCCAAATAAATTGCATATGTTGCTCCACGTCACAGTGCCCAATGAGAATTACGGTACTACTGTATTCTGAATAATTTCCTCTTGGTAAATTAAAACCATACATAAAAAAATTCCATAAACAATGCCAAACTAGCCATTTCAGTATGATTTTACACTTGATGTATATGCCCATCTGTAGGTAATGTATTCTTTTGTGGTACTTTTAGTTTGCAGTCAAACTTTTCTATTGTCAAAAACAACATTATATGCTAAGAAAAGGTATTTCAAATCCTCAATATACATTGGTAGCCATTGAGGAATGATTTCTACAGCAACATTGAATTTAATCTTATAAAATGTAATGTTGTTCACCCAAGGGGTGATACAAAGTTGAATGGCTGGATTTGTGTGGGTTATTTCATGGCACATGCTCCATAGCTGGGAGGAGCACACATTTATGGGTGATGCAGAGTGTCTCCACTAGTGGCTGAAGGGGCATAAATGGCTGGTAATAAGGCAATCACAAAGTTTAGCAAAGGTGTGTTGATGCAACTGCAGGCTATGGAGAGTTGTGCGCAGGCCAAGATACGTCTGTGTTCAGTTGGAACTTGCCCCATGGAAAGGGTGTGTGTGTGTCATTCACGTTTCCTGTTATGCTGATAGAATTATCAATTGCACATCCCCGTGTGGTCAGATGTTGTGCAGATGACATGAGGTTTGCAGGCTGCCAGTTATAACACTGGGGTGACAATGGCTCACACCGTCCACTCTCCTGGTCAGAAGTCTTAAGCTAGTGAGGAGGTGTCCAGCACAATAGTGCACTTAATAGAATGAAATGATGCACTTCCCTTTGGATCTGAAAATAATAAAATAATTATATGTTAATATTTTACACAGAGATACAGAATACAAAGGACTGCAACTATCATTGGATCAAGTAACCACAAAGCCGACATTCTCTTATGCAAGTTCAAATCCAGCCATAAATGACAGTAGGAAGGGCAGTAAGTCACGTCTTCCTAGTACAAAGTCAAAACCTAGGACATCGCCATACCCGCAGGTAAGTGGCATTTGCATATAATTATGATTTTCCCTTTTATATATATATAAGTAAATAATTGTTTACAACTTTCAGCTTTATGTTAATACATTTTGAGAACAAGCAGTAACACGTGTAACATAAAAAGGTATTTAGCATCCTTTTCATTCTATTTTAGATATACATGTATTTAGAAACACATTTTTTAAAGTAATCTTTGCTTGTCTCATAAATATGTATATACAGGACCAGAGTGTTTAGGACATAAATGAAAGTTGTTTGACTTGATTACAGAAATCTGCACTATCAATCTTCCTTGTGAGGAATAAGAAATAATGGGGTCATTCTGAGTTGATCGTAGCTGTGCTAAATTTAGCACAGCTACAATCATTCACACTGACATGCGTTGGGACGCCCAGCACAGGGCTATCCCGCCCCACATGTCAGTGCCGCCCCCCTCCCCGCAGAAGTGCAAAGGCATTGCACAGCGGCGATGCCTTTGCACCTCAAGAGTAGCTCCCGACCAGCGCAGCTTTACTCATTGCTCCCCGGCCCGCAGCGGCTGCGTGTGACGCCCCCCATTCGGTCCGGCCACTCCTGCGTTGGCCGGACCACGCCCACAAAACGGTGGCCAAACGCCGCCGTTCCGCCCCCCCCCTCCACCCAGCGACCGCCTCTGCCTGTCAATCAGGCAGAGGCGATCGTAGCGGCCCAACGGCCTTAGGCCATCTGACATGCGCCAGCGCACTGTGGCACCGGCGCATGCGCAGTTCTGACTAGAGATGAGCGCCTGAAATTTTTCGGGTTTTGTGTTTTGGTTTTGGGTTCGGTTCCGCGGCCGTGTTTTGGGTTCGACCGCGTTTTGGCAAAACCTCACCGAATTTTTTTTGTCGGATTCGGGTGTGTTTTGGATTCGGGTGTTTTTTTCAAAAAACCCTAAAAAACAGCTTAAATCATAGAATTTGGGGGTCATTTTGATCCCATATTATTATTAACCTCAAAAACCATAATTTACACTCATTTTCAGTCTATTCTGAATACCTCACACCTCACAATATTATTTTTAGTCCTAAAATTTGCACCGAGGTCGCTGGATGACTAAGCTAAGCGACCCTAGTGGCCGACACAAACACCTGGCCCATCTAGGAGTGGCACTGCAGTGTCACGCAGGATGGCCCTTCCAAAAAACACTCCCCAAACAGCACATGACGCAAAGAAAAAAAGAGGTGCAATGAGGTAGCTGTGTGACTAAGCTCAGCGACCCAAGTGCCCGACACAAACACCTGGCCCATCTAGGAGTGGCACTGCAGTGTCACGCAGGATGTCCCTTCCAAAAAACCCTCCCCAAACAGCACATGACGCAAAGAAAAAAAGAGGCGCAATGAGGTAGCTGTGTGAGTAAGATTAGCGACCCTAGTGGCCGACACAAACACCGGGCCCATCTAGGAGTGGCACTGCAGTGTCACGCAGGATGTCCCTTCCAAAAAACCCTCCCCAAACAGCACATGACGCAAAGAAAAATAAAAGAAAAAAGAGGTGCAAGATGGAATTGTCCTTGGGCCCTCCCACCCACCCTTATGTTGTATAAACAGGACATGCACACTTTAACCAACCCATCATTTCAGTGACAGGGTCTGCCACACGACTGTGACTGATATGACGGGTTGGTTTGGACCCCCACCAAAAAAGAAGCAATTAATCTCTCCTTGCACAAACTGGCTCTACAGAGGCAAGATGTCCACCTCATCATCATCCTCCGATATATCACCGTGTACATCCCCCTCCTCACAGATTATCAATTCGTCCCCACTGGAATCCACCATCTCAGCTCCCTGTGTACTTTGTGGAGGCAATTGCTGCTGGTCAATGTCTCCGCGGAGGAATTGATTATAATTCATTTTAATGAACATCATCTTCTCCACATTTTCTGGATGTAACCTCGTACGCCGATTGCTGACAAGGTGAGCGGCGGCACTAAACACTCTTTCGGAGTACACACTTGTGGGAGGGCAACTTAGGTAGAATAAAGCCAGTTTGTGCAAGGGCCTCCAAATTGCCTCTTTTTCCTGCCAGTATAAGTACGGACTGTCTGACGTGCCTACTTGGATGCGGTCACTCATATAATCCTCCACCATTCTTTCAATGTTGAGAGAATCATATGCAGTGACAGTAGACGACATGTCCGTAATCGTTGTCAGGTCCTTCAGTCCGGACCAGATGTCAGCATCAGCAGTCGCTCCAGACTGCCCTGCATCACCGCCAGCGGGTGGGCTCGGAATTCTGAGCCTTTTCCTCGCACCCCCAGTTGCGGGAGAATGTGAAGGAGGAGATGTTGACAGGTCGCGTTCCGCTTGACTTGACAATTTTGTCACCAGCAGGTCTTTGCACCCCAGCAGACTTGTGTCTGCCGGAAAGAGAGATCCAAGGTAGGTTTTAAATCTAGGATCGAGCACGGTGGCCAAAATGTAGTGCTCTGATTTCAACAGATTGACCACCCGTGAATCCTTGTTAAGCGAATTAAGGGCTGCATCCACAAGTCCCACATGCCTAGCGGAATCGCTCCCTTTTAGCTCCTTCTTCAATGCCTCCAGCTTCTTCTGCAAAAGCCTGATGAGGGGAATGACCTGACTCAGGCTGGCAGTGTCTGAACTGACTTCACGTGTGGCAAGTTCAAAGGGCATCAGAACCTTGCACAACGTTGAAATCATTCTCCACTGCACTTGAGACAGGTGCATTTCTCCTCCTATATCGTGCTCAATTGTATAGGCTTGAATGGCCTTTTGCTGCTCCTCCAACCTCTGAAGCATATAGAGGGTTGAATTCCACCTCGTTACCACTTCTTGCTTCAGATGATGGCAGGGCAGGTTCAGTAGTTTTTGGTGGTGCTCCAGTCTTCTGTACGTGGTGCCTGTACGCCGAAAGTGTCCCGCAATTCTTCTGGCCACCGACAGCATCTCTTGCACGCCCCTGTCGTTTTTAAAAAAATTCTGCACCACCAAATTCAAGGTATGTGCAAAACATGGGACGTGCTGGAATTTGCCCATATTTAATGCACACACAATATTGCTGGCGTTGTCCGATGCCACAAATCCACAGGAGAGTCCAATTGGGGTAAGCCATTCTGCGATGATCTTCCTCAGTTGCCGTAAGAGGTTTTTAGCTGTGTGCGTATTCTGGAAAGCGGTGATACAAAGCGTAGCCTGCCTAGGAAAGAGTTGGTGTTTGCGAGATGCTGCTACTGGTGCCGCCGCTGCTGTTCTTGCGGCAGGAGTCCATACATCTACCCAGTGGGCTGTCACAGTCATATAGTCCTGACCCTGCCCTGCTCCACTTGTCCACATGTCCGTGGTTAAGTGGACATTGGGTACAACTGCATTTTTTAGGACACTGGTGAGTCTTTTTCTGACGTCCGTGTACATTCTCGGTATCGCCTGCCTACAGAAGTGGAACCTAGATGGTATTTGGTAACGGGGGCACACTGCCTCAATAAATTGTCTAGTTCCCTGTGAACTAACGGCGGATACCGGACGCACGTCTAACACCAACATAGTTGTCAAGGACTCAGTTATCCGCTTTGCAACAGGATGACTGCTGTGATATTTCATCTTCCTCGCAAAGGACTGTTGGACAGTCAATTGCTTACTGGAAGTAGTACAAGTGGGCTTACGACTTCCCCTCTGGGATGACCATCGACTCCCAGCAGCAACAACAGCAGCGCCAGCAGCAGTAGGCGTTACACGCAAGGATGCATCGGAGGAATCCCAGGCAGGAGAGGACTCGTCAGAATTGCCAGTGACATGGCCTGCAGGACTATTGGCATTCCTGGGGAAGGAGGAAATTGACACTGAGGGAGTTGGTGGGGTGGTTTGCGTGAGCTTGGTTACAAGAGGAAGGGATTTACTGGTCAGTGGACTGCTTCCGCTGTCGGCCCAAGTTTTTGAACTTGTCACTGACTTATTATGAATGCGCTGCAGGTGACGTATAAGGGAGGATGTTCCGAGGTGGTTAACGTCCTTACCCCTACTTATTACAGCTTGACAAAGGGAACACACGGCTTGACACCTGTTGTCCGCATTTCTGGTGAAATACTTCCACACCGAAGAGCTGATTTTTTTGGTATTTTCACCAGGCATGTCAACGGCCCTATTCCTCCCACGGACAACAGGTGTCTCCCCGGGTGCCTGACTTAAACAAACCACCTCACCATCAGAATCCTCCTGGTCAATTTCCTCCCCAGCGCCAGCAACACCCATATCCTCCTCATCCTGGTGTACTTCAACACTGACATCTTCAATCTGACTATCAGGAACTGGACTGCGGGTGCTCCTTCCAGCACTTGCAGGGGGCGTGCAAATGGTGGAAGGCGCATGCTCTTCACGTCCAGTGTTGGGAAGGTCAGGCATCGCAACCGACACAATTGGACTCTCCTTGTGGATTTGGGATTTCGAAGAACGCACAGTTCTTTGCGGTGCTACTGCTTTTGCCAGCTTGAGTCTTTTC
The DNA here is from genome assembly GCF_028390025.1 of Pseudophryne corroboree. Classification (NCBI taxonomy): domain Eukaryota; kingdom Metazoa; phylum Chordata; class Amphibia; order Anura; family Myobatrachidae; genus Pseudophryne; species Pseudophryne corroboree. The sequence goes on along the minus strand of NC_086447.1, from coordinate 470,490,942 downwards.
ATTTTTCTAGCGAGAGGCTGAGTGCCTCCATCCTCATGTGAAGCTGAACCACTAGCCATGAACATAGGCCAGGGCCTAAGCCGTTCCTTGCCACTCCGTGTGGTAAATGGCATATTGGCAAGTTTACGCTTCTCCTCCGACAATTTTATTTTAGGTTTTGGAGTCCTTTTTTTACTGATATTTGGTGTTTTGGATTTGACATGCTCTGTACTATGACATTGGGCATCGGCCTTGGCAGACGACGTTGCTGGCATTTCATCGTCTCGGCCATGACTAGTGGCAGCAGCTTCAGCACGAGGTGGAAGTGGATCTTGATCTTTCCCTAATTTTGGAACCTCAACATTTTTGTTCTCCATATTTTAATAGGCACAACTAAAAGGCACCTCAGGTAAACAATGGAGATGGATGGATACTAGTATACAATTATGGATGGACTGCCGAGTGCAGACACAGAGGTAGCTACAGCCGTGGACTACCGTACTGTACTGTGTCTGCTGCTAATATAGACTGGTTGATAAAGAGATGTAGTAGTAGTATGTATGTATAAAGAAGAAAGAAAAAAAAACCACGGGTAGGTGGTATACAATTATGGACGGACTGCCGAGTGCCGACACAGAGGTAGCTACAGCCGTGGACTACCGTACTGTACTGTGTCTGCTGCTAATATAGACTGGTTGATAAAGAGATGTAGTAGTAGTATGTATGTATAAAGAAGAAAGAAAAAAAAACCACGGGTAGGTGGTATACAATTATGGACGGACTGCCCAGTGCCGACACAGAGGTAGCTACAGCCGTGGACTACCGTACTGTACTGTGTCTGCTGCTAATATAGACTGGTTGATAAAGAGATGTAGTAGTAGTATGTATGTATAAAGAAGAAAGAAAAAAAAACCACGGGTAGGTGGTATACAATTATGGACGGACTGCCGAGTGCCGACACAGAGGTAGCTACAGCCGTGGACTACCGTACTGTACTGTGTCTGCTGCTAATATAGACTGGTTGATAAAGAGATGTAGTAGTAGTATGTATGTATAAAGAAGAAAGAAAAAAAAACCACGGGTAGGTGGTATACAATTATGGACGGACTGCCCAGTGCCGACACAGAGGTAGCTACAGCCGTGGACTACCGTACTGTACTGTGTCTGCTGCTAATATAGACTGGTTGATAAAGAGATGTAGTAGTAGTATGTATGTATAAAGAAGAAAGAAAAAAAAACCACGGGTAGGTGGTATACAATTATGGACGGACTGCCCAGTGCCGACACAGAGGTAGCTACAGCCGTGGACTACCGTACTGTACTGTGTCTGCTGCTAATATAGACTGGTTGATAAAGAGATGTAGTAGTAGTAGTATGTATGTATAAAGAAGAAAGAAAAAAAAACCACGGGTAGGTGGTATACAATTATGGACGGACTGCCGAGTGCCGACACAGAGGTAGCTACAGCCGTAGTAGTGTGTCTGCTGCGACTGGATGATAAATAATGATATAAAAAATATATATATATCACTACTGCAGCCGGACAGGTATATATTATATAATGACGGACCTGCTGGACACTGTCTGTCAGCAGAATGAGTTTTTTATAGAATAAAAAAAAAAACACCACACAAGTGAAGTCACACGACGAGTGTTTAACTTTTTCAGGCAATCACAATATAGTATACTATACTACTAACTATACTGGTGGTCAGTGTGGTCAGGTCACTGGTCAGTCACACTGGCAGTGGCACTCCTGCAGCAAAAGTGTGCACTGTTTAATTTTAATAATAATATGTACTCCTGGCTCCTGCTATAACCTATAACTGGCACTGCAGTGCTCCCCAGTCTCCCCCACAATTATAAGATGTGTGAGCTGAGCACAGTCAGATACGAGTGTTTAACTTTTTCAGGCAATCACAATATAGTATACTATACTACTAACTATACTGGTGGTCAGTGTGGTCAGGTCACTGGTCAGTCACACTGGCAGTGGCACTCCTGCAGCAAAAGTGTGCACTGTTTAATTTTAATAATAATATGTACTCCTGGCTCCTGCTATAACCTATAACTGGCACTGCAGTGCTCCCCAGTCTCCCCCACAATTATAAGATGTGTGAGCTGAGCACAGTCAGATATATACATAGATGATGCAGCACACTGGGCTGAGCAGTGCACACAGATATGGTATGTGACTGAGTCACTGTGTATCGTTTTTTTCAGGCAGAGAACGGATATATTAAATAAAACTGCACTGTCTGGTGGTCACTGTGGTCAGTCACTAGTAAACTCTGCACTCTCTACAGTTCTACAGTACTCCTAAGCTCCAGTAAATCAGGTCAATCTCTCTCTCTCTCTCTTCTAATCTAAATGGAGAGGACGCCAGCCACGTCCTCTCCCTATCAATCTCAATGCACGTGTGAAAATGGCGGCGACGCGCGGCTCCATATATAGAATCCGAGTCTCGCGAGAATCCGACAGCGTCATGATGACGTTCGGGCGCGCTCTGGTTAACCGAGCAAGGCGGGAAGATCCGAGTCGCTCGGACCCGTGAAAAAAAACATGAAGTTCGTGCGGGTTCGGATTCAGAGAAACCGAACCCGCTCATCTCTAGTTCTGACCCGATCGCACCGCTGCGATAAACTGCAGCGTGTGATCGGATCAGAATATCCCCCATAGCTGCAGTAAGGGAGGGTTAGAGGCCAGTGGGGGAAGGTAAGTATATTTACCTCTCCCCTGTCGGGATTCTCACAATCGGGATGCCGCGGTCGGTATTCTGACCTCTGGCATTCTGAACCCAATCCGGTGCTATAGGTGAATGATGATTAAGCGCTACATGAGTTTGTGCAGGATTTGTCATGGACACAGAGACATCACATTTATGTGGCTTATTACACTGTATGTAGGAAAATATCGAAAAGTGGTGATTTTTCTGAAAATAAAATTCATGGAAAGAAACATCACTCATTTTTCACGTTACTGTAATTAGAAAATAAGTTGGAATCAGAAGTGAAGAACATTGTGACCTGAATGAAATGGGTCATGTTGGGGAAAGCTATCTATTTTTTCCCTGCTAGCAAATACTAAGTGTTAAAAATAGGTTTGGTAGTGTAGTGTATATATTTCATTACAGGATACAGTTCACACCTAAGTAGGGAACATGAAATTATCTATAAATAACAGGATGCCACGTTGTTAAATGAATTTGTTTCAATGGAAATACAAAACCCATCGAAACATTTTATGCTGATCTGAACCATGATAACTGTTTCAGCTCACAGCTAATGGAAGATAATCCAGAGACTATCTGCTAGTGATGAGCGAGGTTCGGTTTTACTCGGTTTTACTCGGTTTTACTCGGTTCTCAAAACGGCATCTTATTGGCTATCCAAAACACGTGACATCCGTGAGCCAATAAGATGCCGTTTTGAGAACCGAGTAAAACCGAGTAAAACCGAGTAAAACCGAATCCGCTCATCACTACTATCTGCATGGTTATAAACAGAGGGTGTCAGTTATAAGTAAACCTGAAGCCTGCTGTCTCAGCCTGCATGTTTTAGAGGACAGCAGAATTAGGCCAATTAATAAAAAAATGCTTATTTAATCTTATTATTTTCTAGGTATATTACTAAGGGGCAGATGTAAGGCAGCTTGCTACACAAAGTCTATGCATACATTTATATACTGTATATTTTTTTGGTTTGTGTTTCTTATAGTATTTTTAAATATGAATTAATTTATAAAGCCCAGTGTATACAAACAGCTAGTTGTAATTGCAGTTAATGTACATATTGAGAGGACTTACACTGCATAGATAATCATGACAGTCATGACAAAAATCTCCCAGAGGAAACCATTAGCAAACATGTCCCTGGATAAATGGGGTAGCCACAGTTGACAGTTATACAATTTTCTTTTTTTTTTAAGTTTAAGTGAATGTTATGTGTCTTCTTGGTCATTTTAATAATGCTTAAAAATAGTAAAGGTGTATTGTAGAATAACAGGGATTAAAGCCATGTGGAACCTTTTTTTATTTATTGTATCACTTTATATCCCCATGATGTCAGCTGTGGCCCTGATGCCTAGACTGGGGCTACTCTATATCCCCATGATGTCAGCTGTGGCCCTGATGCCTAGACTGGGGCTACTCTATATCCCCATGATGTCAGCTGTGGCCCTGATGCCTAGACTGGGGCTACTCTATATCCCCATGATGTCAGCTGTGGCCCTGATGCCTAGACTGGGGCTACTCTATATCCCCATGATGTCAGGTGTGGCCCTGATACCTAGACTGGGGATACTCTATAGCCCCATGATGTCAGGTACAGCCCTGATACATAGACTGGGGTATACTCTATAGCCCCATGATGTCAGTTGTGGCCCTGATGCCTAGACTGGGGCTACTCTACAACCCCATGATGTCAGGTACAGCCCTGATACCTAAACTGGGGCTACTCTATATCCCCATGATGTCAGCTGTGGCCCTGATGCCTAGACTGTGGGCTACTCTATATCCCCATGATGTCAGCTGTGGCCCTGATGCCTAGACTGGGGCTACTCTACAACCCCATGATGTCAGGTACAGCCCTGATACCTAGACTGGGGCTACTCTATATCCCCATGATGTCAGCTGTGGCCCTGATGCCTAGACTGGGACTACTCTATATCCCCATGATGTCAGCTGTGTCCCTGATGCCTAGACTGGGGCTACTCTACAACCCCATGATGTCAAGTACAGCCCTGATACCTAGACTGGGGCTACTCTATATCCCCATGATGTCAGCTGTGGCCCTGATGCCTAGACTGGGACTACTCTATATCCCCATGATGTCAGGTGCAGCCCTGATACCTAGACTGGGGCTACTCTATATCCCCATGATGTCAGCTGTGGCCCTGATGCCTAGACTGGGGCTACTCTATATCCCCATGATGTCAGGTACAGCCCTGATACCTAGACTGGGGCTACTCTATATCCCCATGATGTCAGCTGTGGCCCTGATGCCTAGACTGGGGCTACTCTATATCCCCATGATGTCAGCTGTGGCCCTGATGCCTAGACTGGGGCTACTCTATATCCCCATGATGTCAGGTGTGGCCCTGATACCTAGACTGGGGATACTCTATAGCCCCATGATGTCAGGTACAGCCCTGATACATAGACTGGGGTATACTCTATAGCCCCATGATGTCAGTTGTGGCCCTGATGCCTAGACTGGGGCTACTCTACAACCCCATGATGTCAGGTACAGCCCTGATACCTAAACTGGGGCTACTCTATATCCCCATGATGTCAGCTGTGGCCCTGATGCCTAGACTGTGGGCTACTCTATATCCCCATGATGTCAGCTGTGGCCCTGATGCCTAGACTGGGGCTACTCTACAACCCCATGATGTCAGGTACAGCCCTGATACCTAGACTGGGGCTACTCTATATCCCCATGATGTCAGCTGTGGCCCTGATGCCTAGACTGGGACTACTCTATATCCCCATGATGTCAGCTGTGTCCCTGATGCCTAGACTGGGGCTACTCTACAACCCCATGATGTCAAGTACAGCCCTGATACCTAGACTGGGGCTACTCTATATCCCCATGATGTCAGCTGTGGCCCTGATGCCTAGACTGGGACTACTCTATATCCCCATGATGTCAGGTGCAGCCCTGATACCTAGACTGGGGCTACTCTATATCCCCATGATGTCAGCTGTGGCCCTGATGCCTAGACTGGGGCTACTCTATATCCCCATGATGTCAGGTACAGCCCTGATACCTAGACTGGGGCTACTCTATATCCCCATGATGTCAGCTGTGGCCCTGATGCCTAGACTGGGGATACTCTATAGCCCCATGATGTCAGGTACAGCCCTGATACATAGACTGGGGTATACTCTATAGCCCCATGATGTCAGTTGTGGCCCTGATGCCTAGACTGGGGTTACTCTACAACCCCATGATGTCAGGTACAGCCCTGATACCTAGACTGGGGCTACTCTATATCCCCATGATGTCAGCTGTGGCCCTGATGCCTAGACTGTGGGCTACTCTATATCCCCATGATGTCAGCTGTGGCCCTGATGCCTAGACTGGGGCTACTCTACAACCCCATGATGTCAGGAACAGCCCTGATACCTAGACTGGGGCTACTCTATATCCCCATGATGTCAGCTGTGGCCCTGATGCCTAGACTGGGACTACTCTATATCCCCATGATGTCAGCTGTGGCCCTGATGCCTAGACTGGGGCTAATCTACAACCCCATGATGTCAGGTACAGCCCTGATACCTAGACTGGGGCTACTCTATATCCCCATGATGTCAGCTGTGGCCCTGATGCCTAGACTGTGGGCTACTCTATATCCCCATGATGTCAGTTGTGGCCCTGATGCCTAGACTGGGGCTACTCTACAACCCCATGATGTCAGGTACAGCCCTGATACCTAGACTGGGGCTACTCTATTTCCCCATGATGTCAGCTGTGGCCCTGATGCCTAGACTGGGACTACTCTCTATCCCCATGATGTCAGGTGCATCCCTGATACCTAGACTGGGGCTACTCTATATCCCCATGATGTCAGCTGTGGCCCTGATGCCTAGACTGGGACTACTCTACAACCCCATGATGTCAGGTACAGCCCTGATGCCTAGACTGGGGCTTCTCTATATCCCCATGATGTAAAGTTTGGCCCCAATACCTAGACTGGGGCTACTCTGTATCCCCATAATGTCAGGTGCGGCCCTGATGCCTAGACTGGGGCATCTCTATATCCCCATGATGTCAGGTTTGTCCCCAATGCCTAGACTGGGACTACTCTACTACTGTAAGATGTGGCAAACACTCATTTATATTGTTTTCTTTATTCTATAAAACCAAGGTCACTCTAGTAACACAATCTGTAGGCACAATATGACCATGAATGTGCAGTAAGAATCCTGTATTGGAACCTGGTAATATAGTCATCACAATCACTTTAATTTTTACTCTTCGCATTAATCGGCTCCTATCACAACCTCTCCCTGCAGTGGTTCTTTGTTACACTACACCTATAATTCAGTTCTTAGTGCCGCGATATGTGGCGATGAGAAAAATGATCGAAGGGCTAAATTGAGAATGAAAATAAATATGCTACTTCCTACCCATACCATGTAGCTTGTAATGAGAAATGATAGTTCTCCTTTAAGATAAAGTTTCCATTACATTTTTGTTAAATGTCCACCTTAATACTTATCAACCTTGTAGCAAATGGTCAAAATGTATAACAAGAATAAATACATAGAACTTTCTTCTTCATTATAATCTAATTTTTCTCTCTTAATTATAATCTTTCCAACAACTTATACACTGCAGGGAGCT